>NW_028225181.1:13663461-13713461 GCF_052327205.1 Somniosus microcephalus
TATCTAACACACGCTGTACCAGCCCTGGGAGTGTTTGGTGGGACAGTGTAGAGGGGGTTTTACTCTGTATCTAAACCATGTTGTACCTGCCCCGGGAGTGTTTGATGGGACAGTGTAGAGGGGGTTTTACTCTGTATCTAATCCATGCTGTGATGGGACAGTGTAATGCTAAATTTGCTCATTAACGAATCCATCTTGTAATTGCTCGGACAGTTTGTGTGAAATAAATTCCTACATGTTCTCCATCGTGAACTGTGTACTTACTGCAACCATTGAACTCTGCTGTTTAAAGATCATTTCACAAATTGCTGTAAATCTCTGATATACCCCACAACCCTCACTGCAACAGACTGAGATATCCTACACCCCTCACTGTAACATTCTGATATACCCCACACCCCTCACTGTAATACACTGATACACCCCACACCCCTCACTGTAACATTCTGATATACCCCACACCCATCACTGTAATACACTGATATGCACCACACCCCTCACTGTCGTCTTCTTCTTATTCTTAGGCAGTCCCTCGGAACCGAGGATGACTTGCTTCTACATTAAAAATGAACTCGCAGGTGACTGATTTGTCCAATGTCTCTGTCACAGGTGGGGCAGACGGTGGTTGAAGGGGCGGGTTGGTGGGGTGCTTGGGTTGACATGCGCTCCTTGCGCTGCCTGTGCTTGGCTTCCGCTTGCTCCCTGCGAAGAGAGGCGAGGTGTTCGGCGCCTTCCCAGATGCTTCTCCTCCACTTTGTGCGGTCTTGGGCCAGGGATTCCCAGGTGTCGGTGGGGATGTCACACTTTTTCAAGGAGGCTTTGAGGGTGTCCTTGAAGCATTTCCTCTGCCCACCTGGGGCTCTCTTGCCGTGCCGGAGCTCCGAGTAGTGCGCTTGTTTTGGGAGTCTCGTATCGGGCATGTGGACAATGTGACCCGTCCATCGGAGCTGATTGAGCATGCTCAGAGCTTCGATGAAGGGAATGCTGGCCTGAGCGAGAACACCGACATTCCTGCCAATGGATTTGCAGGATCTTGCGGAGGCAGCGTTGGTGGTACTTCTCCAGTGCTTTGAGGTGCCTGCTGTACATGGTCCATGTCCCTCACTGTAACAGACTGATATACCCCACACCCCTCACTGTAACACACTGATAGACCCCACACCCCTCACTGTAACACCCTGACATACCCCACACCCCTCACTGTAACACTGATAGACCCCACAACCAACACTGTAACACCCTGACATACCCCACACCCCTCACTGTAACACTGATAGACCCCACAACCAACACTGTAACACACTGATATACCCCACACCCCTCACTGTAACACTGATAGACCCCACAACCAACACTGTAACACACTGATATACCTCACACCCCTCACTGTAACACACTGATATACCCCACACCCCTCACTGTAATACACTGATATACCCCACACCCCTCACTGTAACACTCTGAAATACCCCACACCCCTCACTGTAACACCCTGACATACCCCACACCCCTCACTGTAACACTGATAGACCCCACAACCAACACTGTAACACTGATAGACCCCACAACCAACACTGTAACACTCTGAAATACCCCACACCCCTCACTGTAACACTGATAGACCCCACACCCCTCACTGTAACACTCTGATATACCCCACACCCCTCACTGTAACACTCTGAAATACCCCGCACCCCTCACTGTAACACACTGATATACCCCACACCCCTCACTGTAACAGACTGATATACCCCACACCCCTCACTGTAACACTGATAGACCCCACACCCCTCACTGTAACACTCTGAAATACACCACACCCCTCACTGTAACACTGATAGACCCCACAACCAACACTGTAACACTGATAGACCCCACAACCAACACTGTAACACTCTGAAATACCCCACACCCCTCACTGTAACACTGATAGACCCCACAACCAACACTGTAACACTGATAGACCCCACAACCAACACTGTAACACTCTGAAATACCCCACACCCCTCACTGTAACACTCTGAAATACCCCGCACCCCTCACTGTAACACCCTGACATACCCCACACCCCTCACTGTAACACTGATAGACCCCACCCTACTCACTGTAACACTCTGAAATACCCCACACCCCTCACTGTAACACTCTGAAATACCCCGCACCCCTCACTGTAACACCCTGGCATACCCCACACCCCTTACTGTAACACTGATATACCCCACACCCCTCACTGTAATACACTGAAATACCGCACACCCCTCACTGTAACACTCTGATATACCCCACACCCCTCACTGTAACACTGATAGACCCCACACCCAACACTGTAACACTCTGAAATACCCCACACCCCTCACTGTGACACCCTGACATACCCCACACCCCTCACTGTAAAACTGATAGACCCCACCCTACTCACTGTAACACTCTGAAATACCCCACACCCCTCACTGTAACACTCTGAAATACCCCGCACCCCTCACTGTAACACCCTGACATACCCTACACCCCTCACTGTAACACTGATATACATCACACCCCTTACTGTAACACTGATATACCCCACACCCCTCACTGTAATACACTGAAATACCGCACACCCCTCACTGTAACACTCTGATATACCCCACACCCTTCACTGTAACACCCTGACATACCCTACACCCCTCACTGTAACACGCTGATATACCCCACACCACTCACTGTAACACTGATATACATCACACCCCTCACTGTAACACTGATATACCCCACAACCCTCACTGTAACACACCCTGATATACCCGACAACCCTCACTGTAACACTCTCACACACACACCTCACTGTAACACTCTGATATACCCCACACCTCTCACTGTAACAGTAATATAACGCACACCCCTCACTGTAACACTCTGATATACCCCACACCCCTCACTGTAACACTGATAGACCCCACCCTACTCACTGTAACACTCTGAAATACCCCACACCCCTCACTGTAACACTCTGAAATACCCCGCACCCCTCACTGTAACACCCTGACATACCCTACACCCCTCACTGTAACACTGATATACATCACACCCCTCACTGTAACACTGATATACCCCACAACCCTCACTGTAACACTCACTGATATACCCCACACCCCTCACTGTAACACTGATATCCCACACACCCTTCACTGTAACACACTGATATACCCCACACCCTTCACTGTAACACCCTGACATACCCTACACCGCTCACTGTAACAAGCTGATATACCCCACACCCCTCACTGTAACACTGATATACACCACACCCCTCACTGTAACACTGATATATCCCACACCCCTCTATGTAACAGCCTGACATATCCCACACCACTCACTGTAACACTCTGATATCCCACACACCCCTCACTGTAACACTGATATACCCCACACCCCTCACTGCAACACTCTGATATACCCCACAACCCTCACTGTAACACTGATATACCACACACCGCTCACTGTAACCCACTGATATACCCCACACACCTCACTGTAACACTCTGATATACCCCACACCCCTCATTGTAACACACTGATATACCCCACACCCCTCACTGTAACACTCTGATATACCCCACACTCCTCACTGTAACACTGATAGACCCCACCCTGTTCACTGTAACACTCTGAAATACCCCACACCCCTCAGTGTAACACTCTGAAATACCCCACACCCCTCACTGTAACACTGATAGACCCCACCCTGCTCACTGTAACACTCTGAAATACCCCACACCCCTCACTGTAACACGCTGATTTACCGCACAACCCTCACTGTAACACGCTGATATACCCCACACCCCTCACTGTAATACTGATAGACCACACGCTGCTCACTGTAACACTCTGAAATACCCCACTCCCCTCACTGTAACACTCTGATTTACCGCACAACCCTCACTGTAACACTCTGATATACCCCACACCCCTCACTGTAACACACTGATATACCCCACCCCCCTCACTGGAACACTCGGATATACCCCACACACCTCTGTGTAACACACTGATATACTCCACACCCCTCACCTTAACACACTGATATATCCCACACCCCTCACCTTAACACTCTGATATACCCCACACCCCTCACTGTAACGCTCTGATATACGACACACCCCTCACTGTAACACTGATATACATCACACCCCTCACTGTAACACTGATATACCTCACACCCATCACTGTAAAACTCCCTGATACACCACACACCCCTCACTGTAACACTGATATCCCACACAGCCCTCACTGTAACACTCTGATATACCCCACACTCCTCACTGTAACAGTGATATACCGCACACCCCTCACTGTAACACTCTGATATACTCCACACCCCTCACTGTAACACCCTGACATA
The DNA here is from genome assembly GCF_052327205.1 of Somniosus microcephalus. NCBI lineage: Eukaryota > Metazoa > Chordata > Chondrichthyes > Squaliformes > Somniosidae > Somniosus > Somniosus microcephalus. Next base: position 13,667,843 of record NW_028225181.1, read on the forward strand.
TCCTACACCCCTCAATGTAACACGCTGATATACCCCACACCCCTCACTGTAACACTGATATAAACCGCACCGCTCACTGTAAAACTGATATATCCCACAGCCCTAAATGTAACACCCTGACATATCCCACACCACTCACTGTAACACTCTGATATCCCACACACCCCTCACTGTAACACTGATATACATCACACCCCTCACTGTAACACTCCCTGATATATCCCACACCCCTCACTGTAACACTGATATCCCACACAACCCTCACAGTAACACTCTGATATACCCCACACCATTCACTGTAACACCCTGATATACCCCACACCCATCACTGTAACACTGATATACCCCACACCCCTCACTGTAACACTGATAAACCCCACACCCCTCACTGTAACACACTGATATACACCACACCCCTCACTGTAACACACTGATATACCCCACACCCCTCACTGTAACACTCTGATATACCCCACACCCTTCACTGTAACACCCTGACATACCCTACACCCCTCACTGTAACACGCTGATATACCTCACAACCCTCACTGTAACACTGATATACACCGCACCCCTCACTGTAACACTGATATATCCCCCACCCCTCAATGTAACAGCCTGACATATCCCACACCACTCACTGTAACACTCTGATATCCCACACACCCCTCACTGTAACACTCTGATATACCCCACACCCCTCACTGTAACACTGATATACCCCATACCCCACACTGTAACCCACTGATATACACCACACCCCTCACTGTAACACACTGATATACCCCACAACCCTCACTGTAACACTGATATACTCCACACCCCTCACTGTAACCCACTGATATACCCCACACCCCTCACTGTAACACTCTGATATACCCCAAACCCCTCACTGTAACACTCTGATATACCACACACCCCTCACTGTAACACTGATATACATCACACCCCTCACTGTAACACTGATATCCACCGCACCCCTCACTGTAACACTGATAGATCCAACACCATTCAATGTTACACCCTGACATATCCCACAACACTCGCTGTAACACTCTGATATCCCACACACCCCTCACTGTAACACTGATATACATCACACCCCTCACTGTAACACTGATATACCCCACAACCCTCACTGTAACACTCCCTGATATACCCCACACCCCTCACTGTAACATTGATATCCCACAAACCCCTCACTGTAAAACTCTGATATACCCCACACCCCTCACTGTAACAGTGATATACCGCACACCCCTCACTGTAACACTCTGATATACCCCACACCATTCACTGTAACACCCTGACATACCCTACACCCCTCACTGTAACATGCTGATATACCCCACACCCCTCACTGTAGCACTGATATACACCACACCCCTCACTGTAATACTGATATATCACACACCCCTCAATGTAACAGCCTGACATATCCCACTCCACTCACTGTAACACTCTGATATCCTACACACACCTCACTGTAACACTGATATACCCCACACACCTCACTGCAACACTCTGAGATACCCCACAGCCCTCACTATAACACTGATATAGCCCACACCCCTCACTGTAACCCACTGATAAACCCCACACCCCTCACTGTAACACTGATAGACCCCACCGTGCTCACTGTAACACTCTGAAATACCCCACTCCCCTCACTGTAACACTCTGATTTACCGCACAACCCTCACTGTAACAATCTGATATACCCCACACCCCTCACTGTAACACACTGATATACCCCAACCCCCTCACTGGAACACTCGGATATACCACACACCCCTCTGTGTAACACACTGTTATACTCCACACCCCTCACCTTAAGACACTGACATATCCCACACCCCTCACCTTAACACTCTGATATACAACACACCCCTCACTGTAACACTGATATACATCACACCCCTCACTGTAACACTGATATACCCCACACCTCTCACTGTAACACTCCCTGATATACCCCACACCCCTCACTGTAACACTGATATCCCACACACCCCTCACTGTAACACTCTGATATACCCCACACTCCTCACTTTAACAGTGATATACCGCACACCCCTCACTGTAACACTCTGATATACTCCACACCCCTCACTGTAACCCCCTGACATACCCTACACCCCTCACTGTAACACGCTGATATACCCCACACCCCTCACTGTAACACTGATATACACCGCACCCCTCACTGTAAAACTGATATATCCCACACACCCTTCACTGTAACACTCTGACATACCTCACACCCATCATTGTAACTCTCTGATATCCCACACACACCTCGCGGTAACACTGATGTACCCCACACCCCTCACTGCAGCACTCTGATATACCACACACCCCTCACTGTAACACTGATTTACTCCACACCCCTCAGTGTAACCCACTGATATACCCAAAACACCTCACTGTAACACTCTGATATACCCCACAACCCTCACTGTAACATGCTGATATACAATACATCCCTCAAAGCAACACACTGATATACACCACACCCCTCACTGTAACACTGATATATCCCACAACCCTCACTGTAACACCCTGATATATCTCACAACACTCACTGTAACACTCTGATATCCCACACACCCCTCACTGTTACACTCTGATATCCCCCACAACCCTCACTGTAACACATTGATATACACCACACTCCTCACTGTAACACACTGATATACCACACACCCCTCACAGTAACACTGATATACTCCACACCGCTCACTGTAACCCACTGATATACCCCACACACCTCACTGTAACACTCTGATATACCCCACACCCCTCACTGTAACATGCTGCTATACACTACATCCCTCAAATCAACACACTGATATACAACACACCCCTCACTGTAACATTCTGATAAAACCCACACCCCTCACTGTAACACACTGATATACCACACAACCCTCACAGTAACACTGATATACCCCACACCCCTCACTGTAACTCTCTGATAGAACTCACACCCCTCACTGTAACACACTGATATACCCCACACCCCTCACTGTAACACTGATATACCCCACACCCCTCACTGTAACACACTGATATACCCCACACCCCTCACTGTATCACTGATATACCCCACACCGCTCACTGTAATACACTGATATACCCCACACACCTCACTGTAACACTGGTATACACCACACCCCTCACTGTAACACACTGATATACCCCACACCCCTCACTGTAACACTGATATACCCCACACCCTTCACTGTAACCTTCTGACATACCCCACACCCCTCACTGTAACACTGATATACCCCACACACCTCACTGTAACACACTGATATACCCCACACCCCTCACTTTAACACTGATATACCCCACACCCCTCACTGTAACACTCTGATATACCCCACACCCCTCACTGTAACACACTGATATACCCCACACCCATTACTGTAACACACTGATATACCCCACACCCCTCACTTTAACACTGATATACCCCACACCCCTGACTGTAAAACACTGATATACCCCACACCCCTCACTTTAACACTAATATACCCCACACCCCTCACAGTAACACACTGATATACCCCACACCCCTCACTGTAACACACTGATATACCCCACACCCATCACTGTAACATTCTGATACACCCCACACCCCTCACTGTAACACACTGATATACCCCACACCCCTCACTGTAACATACTGATATACCCCACACCCATCACTGTAACATTCTGATATACCCACACCCTTCACTGTAACACTGATATACTCCACACCCCTCACTGTAACACTCTGATATACCCCACACCCCTCACTGCAACGCACTGATATACCTCACACCACTCACTGTAACACACTGATGTACATCACAACCCTCACTGTATGATATACCCCACACCCCTCATTGTAACACACTGATATACTGAACACCCCTCACTGTAACACACTGATATACCCCACACCCCTCACAGCAACACACTGATATACCCCACACCCCTCACTGTAACACACTGATATACCCCACATCCATCAAAGTAACATTCTGAGATACCCCACACCCGTCACTGTAACACTCTGATATACCCCACAACCCTCACTATAGCACACTGATATACCCCACACCCCTCACTGTAACACACTGATATACCCCACACACCTCACTGTAACACTGATATTCCCCACACCCCTCACTGTAACTCACTGATATACCCCACACCCCTCACTGTAACACACTGATATACCCCACACCCCTCACTGTAACACGGATATACCACACCCCTCACTATAACACACTGATATACCCCACACACCTCACTGTAACACACTGATATACCCCACACCCCTCACTTTAACACTGATATAACCCACACCCCTCACTGTAAAACTCTGATATACTCCACACCCCTCACTGTAAAACACTGATATACCCCACACCCCTCACTGTAACTCACTGATATACCCCTCACCCCTCACTGTAACACACTGATATACCCAACACCCCTCACTGTAACAAACTGATATACCCCACACCCCTCACTGTAACACACTGATATACCCCACACCCCTCACTGTAACACACTGATATATCCCACACCCCTCATTGTAACACTGATATACCCCACACCCCTCACTGTAACACTGATATATCACACACCCCTCACTGTAACACACTGATATACCCCACACCCCTCACTGTAACACACTGATATACCCCACACCCCTCAATGCAACACACTGATATACCCCACACCCCTCACTGTAACACTGATATACCCCACACCACTCACTGTAACACTGATATACCCCACACCCCTCACTGTAACACACTGATATACCCCACACCCCTCACTGTATCACTGATATACCCCACACCCCTCACTGTAATACACTGATATACCCCACACCCCTCACTGTAACACTGGTATACCCCACACCCCTCACTGTAACACATTGATATGCCCCACACCCCTCACTGTAACACTGATATAACCCACACCCTTCACTGTAACCTTCTGACATACCCCACACCCCTCACTGTAACACTGATATACCCCACACCCCTCACTGTAACACACTGATATACCCAACACACCTCACTGTAACACACTGATATACCCCACACCCCTCACTTTAACACTGATATACCCCACACCCCTCACTGTAACACTCTGATATACCCCACACCCCTCACTGTAACACACTGATATACCCCACACCCATTACTGTAACACACTGATATACCCCACACCCCTCACTGTAACACTGATAGACCCCACCGTGCTCACTGTAACACTCTGAAATACCCCACTCCCCTCACTGTAACACTCTGATTTACCGCACAACCCTCACTGTAACAATCTGATATACCCCACACCCCTCACTGTAACACACTGATATACCCCAACCCCCTCACTGGAACACTCGGATATACCACACACCCCTCTGTGTAACACACTGTTATACTCCACACCCCTCACCTTAAGACACTGACATATCCCACACCCCTCACCTTAACACTCTGATATACAACACACCCCTCACTGTAACACTGATATACATCACACCCCTCACTGTAACACTGATATACCCCACACCTCTCACTGTAACACTCCCTGATATACCCCACACCCCTCACTGTAACACTGATATCCCACACACCCCTCACTGTAACACTCTGATATACCCCACACTCCTCACTTTAACAGTGATATACCGCACACCCCTCACTGTAACACTCTGATATACTCCACACCCCTCACTGTAACCCCCTGACATACCCTACACCCCTCACTGTAACACGCTGATATACCCCACACCCCTCACTGTAACACTGATATACACCGCACCCCTCACTGTAAAACTGATATATCCCACACACCCTTCACTGTAACACTCTGACATACCTCACACCCATCATTGTAACTCTCTGATATCCCACACACACCTCGCGGTAACACTGATGTACCCCACACCCCTCACTGCAGCACTCTGATATACCACACACCCCTCACTGTAACACTGATTTACTCCACACCCCTCAGTGTAACCCACTGATATACCCAAAACACCTCACTGTAACACTCTGATATAGCCCACAACCCTCACTGTAACATGCTGATATACAATACATCCCTCAAAGCAACACACTGATATACACCACACCCCTCACTGTAACACTGATATATCCCACAACCCTCACTGTAACACCCTGATATATCTCACAACACTCACTGTAACACTCTGATATCCCACACACCCCTCACTGTTACACTCTGATATCCCCCACAACCCTCACTGTAACACATTGATATACACCACACTCCTCACTGTAACACACTGATATACCACACACCCCTCACAGTAACACTGATATACTCCACACCCCTCACTGCAGCACTCTGATATACCACACACCCCTCACTGTAACACTGATTTACTCCACACCCCTCAGTGTAACCCACTGATATACCCAAAACACCTCACTGTAACACTCTGATATACCCCACAACCCTCACTGTAACATGCTGATATACAATACATCCCTCAAAGCAACACACTGATATACACCACACCCCTCACTGTAACACTGATATATCCCACAACCCTCACTGTAACACCCTGATATATCTCACAACACTCACTGTAACACTCTGATATCCCACACACCCCTCACTGTTACACTCTGATATCCCCCACAACCCTCACTGTAACACATTGATATACACCACACTCCTCACTGTAACACACTGATATACCACACACCCCTCACAGTAACACTGATATACTCCACACCCCTCACTGTAACCCACTGATATACCCCACACACCTCACTGTAACACTCTGATATACCCCACACCCCTCACTGTAACATGCTGCTATACACTACATCCCTCAAATCAACACACTGATATACAACACACCCCTCACTGTAACATTCTGATAAAACCCACACCCCTCACTGTAACACACTGATATACCCCACACCCCTCACAGTAACACTGATATACCCAACACCCCTCACTGTAACACTCTGATAGAACTCACACCCCTCACTGTAACACACTGATATACCCCACACCCCTCACTGTAACACTGATATACCCCACACCCCTCACTGTAACACACTGATATACCCCACACCCCTCACTGTAACACACTGATATACCCCACACCCCTCACTGTATCACTGATATACCCCTCACCCCTCACTGTAATACACTGATATACCCCACACCCCTCACTGTAACACTGGTATACACCACACCCCTCACTGTAACACACTGATATACCCCACACCCCTCACTGTAACACTGATATACCCCACACCCTTCACTGTAACCTTCTGACATACCCCACACCCCTCACTGTAACACTGATATACCCCACACACCTCACTGTAACACACTGATATACCCCACACCCCTCACTTTAACACTGATATACCCCACACCCCTCACTGTAACACTCTGATATACCCCACACCCCTCACTGTAACACACTGATATACCCCACACCCATTACTGTAACACACTGATATACCCCACACCCCTCACTTTAACACTGATATACCCCACACCCCTGACTGTAAAACACTGATATACCCCACACCCCTCACTTTAACACTAATATACCCCACACCCCTCACAGTAACACACTGATATACCCCACACCCCTCACTGTAACACACTGATATACCCCACACCCATCACTGTAACATTCTGATACACCCCACACCCCTCACTGTAACACACTGATATACCCCACACCCCTCACTGTAACATACTGATATACCCCACACCCATCACTGTAACATTCTGATATACCCACACCCTTCACTGTAACACTGATATACTCCACACCCCTCACTGTAACACTCTGATATACCCCACACCCCTCACTGCAACGCACTGATATACCTCACACCACTCACTGTAACACACTGATGTACATCACAACCCTCACTGTATGATATACCCCACACCCCTCATTGTAACACACTGATATACTGAACACCCCTCACTGTAACACACTGATATACCCCACACCCCTCACAGCAACACACTGATATACCCCACACCCCTCACTGTAACACACTGATATACCCCACATCCATCAAAGTAACATTCTGAGATACCCCACACCCGTCACTGTAACACTCTGATATACCCCACAACCCTCACTATAGCACACTGATATACCCCACACCCCTCACTGTAACACACTGATATACCCCACACACCTCACTGTAACACTGATATTCCCCACACCCCTCACTGTAACTCACTGATATACCCCACACCCCTCACTGTAACACACTGATATACCCCACACCCCTCACTGTAACACGGATATACCACACCCCTCACTATAACACACTGATATACCCCACACACCTCACTGTAACACACTGATATATCCCACACCCCTCACTTTAACACTGATATAACCCACACCCCTCACTGTAAAACTCTGATATACTCCACACCCCTCACTGTAAAACACTGATATACCCCACACCCCTCACTGTAACTCACTGATATACCCCTCACCCCTCACTGTAACACACTGATATACCCAACACCCCTCACTGTAACAAACTGATATACCCCACACCCCTCACTGTACCACACTGATATACCCCACACCCCTCACTGTAACACACTGATATATCCCACACCCCTCATTGTAACACTGATATACCCCACACCCCTCACTGTAACACTGATATATCACACACCCCTCACTGTAACACACTGATATACCCCACACCCCTCACTGTAACACACTGATATACCCCACACCCCTCAATGCAACACACTGATATACCCCACACCCCTCACTGTAACACTGATATACCCCACACCACTCACTGTAACACTGATATACCCCACACCCCTCACTGTAACACACTGATATACCCCACACCCCTCACTGTATCACTGATATACCCCACACCCCTCACTGTAATACACTGATATACCCCACACCCCTCACTGTAACACTGGTATACCCCACACCCCTCACTGTAACACATTGATATACCCCACACCCCTCACTGTAACACTGATATAACCCACACCCTTCACTGTAACCTTCTGACATACCCCACACCCCTCACTGTAACACTGATATACCCCACACCCCTCACTGTAACACACTGATATACCCAACACACCTCACTGTAACACACTGATATACCCCACACCCCTCACTTTAACACTGATATACCCCACACCCCTCACTGTAACACTCTGATATACCCCACACCCCTCACTGTAACACACTGATATACCCCACACCCATTACTGTAACACACTGATATACCCCACACCCCTCACTGTAACACTGATAGACCCCACCGTGCTCACTGTAACACTCTGAAATACCCCACTCCCCTCACTGTAACACTCTGATTTACCGCACAACCCTCACTGTAACAATCTGATATACCCCACACCCCTCACTGTAACACACTGATATACCCCAACCCCCTCACTGGAACACTCGGATATACCACACACCCCTCTGTGTAACACACTGTTATACTCCACACCCCTCACCTTAAGACACTGACATATCCCACACCCCTCACCTTAACACTCTGATATACAACACACCCCTCACTGTAACACTGATATACATCACACCCCTCACTGTAACACTGATATACCCCACACCTCTCACTGTAACACTCCCTGATATACCCCACACCCCTCACTGTAACACTGATATCCCACACACCCCTCACTGTAACACTCTGATATACCCCACACTCCTCACTTTAACAGTGATATACCGCACACCCCTCACTGTAACACTCTGATATACTCCACACCCCTCACTGTAACCCCCTGACATACCCTACACCCCTCACTGTAACACGCTGATATACCCCACACCCCTCACTGTAACACTGATATACACCGCACCCCTCACTGTAAAACTGATATATCCCACACACCCTTCACTGTAACACTCTGACATACCTCACACCCATCATTGTAACTCTCTGATATCCCACACACACCTCGCGGTAACACTGATGTACCCCACACCCCTCACTGCAGCACTCTGATATACCACACACCCCTCACTGTAACACTGATTTACTCCACACCCCTCAGTGTAACCCACTGATATACCCAAAACACCTCACTGTAACACTCTGATATAGCCCACAACCCTCACTGTAACATGCTGATATACAATACATCCCTCAAAGCAACACACTGATATACACCACACCCCTCACTGTAACACTGATATATCCCACAACCCTCACTGTAACACCCTGATATATCTCACAACACTCACTGTAACACTCTGATATCCCACACACCCCTCACTGTTACACTCTGATATCCCCCACAACCCTCACTGTAACACATTGATATACACCACACTCCTCACTGTAACACACTGATATACCACACACCCCTCACAGTAACACTGATATACTCCACACCCCTCACTGCAGCACTCTGATATACCACACACCCCTCACTGTAACACTGATTTACTCCACACCCCTCAGTGTAACCCACTGATATACCCAAAACACCTCACTGTAACACTCTGATATACCCCACAACCCTCACTGTAACATGCTGATATACAATACATCCCTCAAAGCAACACACTGATATACACCACACCCCTCACTGTAACACTGATATATCCCACAACCCTCACTGTAACACCCTGATATATCTCACAACACTCACTGTAACACTCTGATATCCCACACACCCCTCACTGTTACACTCTGATATCCCCCACAACCCTCACTGTAACACATTGATATACACCACACTCCTCACTGTAACACACTGATATACCACACACCCCTCACAGTAACACTGATATACTCCACACCCCTCACTGTAACCCACTGATATACCCCACACACCTCACTGTAACACTCTGATATACCCCACACCCCTCACTGTAACATGCTGCTATACACTACATCCCTCAAATCAACACACTGATATACAACACACCCCTCACTGTAACATTCTGATAAAACCCACACCCCTCACTGTAACACACTGATATACCCCACACCCCTCACAGTAACACTGATATACCCAACACCCCTCACTGTAACACTCTGATAGAACTCACACCCCTCACTGTAACACACTGATATACCCCACACCCCTCACTGTAACACTGATATACCCCACACCCCTCACTGTAACACACTGATATACCCCACACCCCTCACTGTAACACACTGATATACCCCACACCCCTCACTGTATCACTGATATACCCCACACCCCTCACTGTAATACACTGATATACCCCACACCCCTCACTGTAACACTGGTATACACCACACCCCTCACTGTAACACACTGATATACCCCACACCCCTCACTGTAACACTGATATACCCCACACCCTTCACTGTAACCTTCTGACATACCCCACACCCCTCACTGTAACACTGATATACCCCACACCCCTCACTGTAACACACTGATAGACCCAACACACCTCACTGTAACACACTGATATACCCCACACCCCTCACTTTAACACTGATATACCCCACACCCCTCACTGTAACACTCTGATATACCCCACACCCCTCACTGTAACACACTGATATACCCCACACCCATTACTGTAACACACTGATATACCCCACACCCCTCACTTTAACACTGATATACCCCACACCCCTGACTGTAAAACACTGATATACCCCACACCCCTCACTTTAACACTAATATACCCCACACCCCTCACAGTAACACACTGATATACCCCACACCCCTCACTGTAACACACTGATATACCCCACACCCATCACTGTAACATTCTGATACACCCCACACCCCTCACTGTAAAACACTGATATACCCCACACCCCTCACTGTAACATACTGATATACCCCACACCCATCACTGTAATATTCTGATATACCCACACCCGTCACTGTAACACTGATATACTCCACACCCCTCACTGTAACACTCTGATATACCCCACACCCCTCACTGCAACGCACTGATATACCTCACACCACTCACTGTAACACACTGATGTACATCACAACCCTCACTGTATGATATACCCCACACCCCTCATTGTAACACACTGATATACTGAACACCCCTCACTGTAACACACTGATATACCCCACACCCCTCACAGCAACACACTGATATACCCCACACCCCTCACTGTAACACACTGATATACCCCACATCCATCACTGTAACATTCTGAGATACCCCACACCCGTCACTGTATCACTCTGATATACCCCACAACCCTCACTATAGCACACTGATATACCCCACACCCCTCACTGTAACACACTGATATACTCCAAACACCTCACTGTAACACTGATATTCCCCACACCCCTCACTGTAACTCACTGATATACCCCACACCCCTCACTGTAACACACTAATATACCCCACACCCCTCACTGTAACACGGATATAACACACACCCCTCACTATAACACACTGATATACCCCACACACCTCACTGTAACACACTGATATACCCCACACCCCTCACTTTAACACTGATATAACCCACACCCCTCACTGTAAAACTCTGATATACTCCACACCCCTCACTGTAAAACACTGATATACCCCACACCCCTCACTGTAACTCACTGATATACCCCTCACCCCTCACTGTAACACACTGATATACCCAACACCCCTCACTGTAACAAACTGATATACCCACACCCCTCACTGTAACACACTGATATACCCCACACCGCTCACTGTAACACACTGATATATCCCACACCCCTCATTGTAACACTGATATACCCCACACCCCTCACTGTAACACTGATATATCACACACCCCTCACTGTAACACACTGATATACCCCACACCCCTCACTGTAACACACTGATATACCCCACACCCCTCAATGCAACACACTGATATACCCCACACCCCTCACTGTAACACTGATATACCCCACACCACTCACTGTAACACTGATATACCCCACACCCCTCACTGTAACACACTGATATACCCCACACCCCTCACTGTAACACACTGATATACCCCACACCCCTCACTGTAATACACTGATATACCCCACACCCCTCACTGTATCACTGATATACCCCACACCCTCACTGTAACACTGATATACCCCACACCCCTCACTGTAACACACTGATATACCCCACACCCCTCACTGTATCACTGATATACCCCACACCCCTCACTGTAATACACTGATATACCCCACACCCCTCACTGTAACACTGGTATACCCCACACCCCTCACTGTAACACACTGATATACCCCACACCCTCACTGTAAAACTGATATACCCCACACCCTTCACTGTAACCTTCTGACATACCCCACACCCCTCACTGTAACACTGATATACCCCACACCCCTCACTGTAACACACTGATATACCCAACACACCTCACTGTAACACACTGATATACCCCAACACACCCCTCACTTTAACACTGATATACCCCACACCCCTCACTGTAACACTCTGATATACCCCACACCCCTCACTGTAACACACTGATTTACCCCACACCCATTACTGTAACACACTGATATACCCCACATCCCTCACTTTAACACTGATATACCCCACACCCCTCACTGTAAAACACTGATATACCCCAAACCCCTCACTTTAACACTAATATACCCCACACCCCTCACAGTAACACACTGATATACCCCACACCCCTCACTGTAACACACTGATATACCCCACACCCCTCACAGTAACACACTGATATACCCCACACCCCTCACTGTAACACACTGATATACCCCACACCCATCACTGTAACATTCTGATATACCCCACACCCCTCACTGTAACACACTGATATACCCCACACCCCTCACTGTAACACTCTGATATACCTCACACCCCTCACTGCAACGCACTGATATACCTCACACCACTCACTGTAACACACTGATGTACATCACAACCCTCACTGTATGATATACCCCACACCCCTCATTGTAACACACTGATATACCGAACACCCCTCACTGTAACACACTGATATACCCCACACCCCTCACTTTAACACTGATATACCCCACACCCCTCACAGTAACACACTGATATACCCCACACCCCTCACTGTAACACACTGATATACCCCACACCCATCACTGTAACATTCTGAGATACCCCACACCCGTCACTGTAACACTCTGATATACCCCACAACCCTCACTATAACACACTGATATACCCCACACCCCTCACTGTAACACACTGATATACCCCACACAACTCACTGTAACACTGATATTCCCCACACCCCTCACTGTAACTCACTGATATACCCCACACCCCTCACTGTAACACACTGATATACCCCACACCCCTCACTGTAACACGGATATACCCCACACCCCTCACTATAACACACTGATATACCCCACACACCTCACTGTAACACACTGATATACCCCACACCCCTCACTTTAACACTGATATAACCCACACCCCTCACTGTAAAACTCTGATATACTCCACACCCCTCACTGTAAAACACTGATATACCCCACACCCCTCAAAGTAACTCACTGATATACCCCTCAACCCTCACTGTAACACACTGATATACCCAACACCCCTCACTGTAACAAACTGATATACCCCACACCCATCACTGTAACACACTGATATACCCCACACCCCTCACTGTAACACACTGATATATCCCACACCCCTCATTGTAACACTGATATACCCCACACCCCTCACTGTAACACACTGATATTATCACACCCCTCACTGTAACACACTGATATACCCCACACCCCTCACTGTAACACACTGATATACCCCACACCCCTCACTGTAACACACTGATATACCCAACACCCCTCACTGTAACACACTGATATACTCCACACCCCTCACTGTAACACACTGATATAACCCACACCCCTCACCTTAACACTGATATACCCCACACACCTCACTGTAACACTAATATACCCCACCCCCCTCACTATAACATACTGATATACCCCACACCCATCACTGTAACACACTGATATACCCCACACCCCTCACTGTAACACACTGATATGCCCCACACCCCTCACTGTAACACACTGAAATACCCCACACACCTCACTGTAACACACTGATATACCCCACACCCCTCACTGTAACACTGATATACCCCACACCCCTCACTGTAACACTGATATACCCCACACCCCTCATTGTAACACACTGATATACCCCACACCCCTCACTGTAACACTGATATACCACACACCTTTCACTGTAAAACACTGATATACCCCACACCCCTCACTGTAACACTCTGATATACCCCACACCCCTCACTGTAACACACTGATATACCCCACACCCATCACTGTAACACTCTGATATACTCCACACCCCTCACTGTAACACACTGATATACCCCACACCCCTCACTGTAACTCACTGGTATACCCCTCACCCCTCACTGTAACACACTGATATACCCAACACCCCTCACTGTAACAAACTGATATACCCCACACCCCTCACTGTAACACACTGATATACCCCACACCCCTCATTGTAACACTGAAATACCCCACACCCCTCACTGTAACACTGATATATCCCACACCCCTCACTGTAACACACTGATATACCCCACACCCCTCACTGTAACACACTGATATACCCCACACCCCTCAATGTAACACACTGATATACCCCACACCCCTCACTGTAACACTGATATACCCCACACCCCTCACTGTAACACTGATATACCCCACACCCCTCACTGTAACACACTGATATACCCCACACCCCTCACTGTAACACACTGATATACCCCACACCCCTCACTGTAACACACTGATATACCCCACACCCCTCACTGTAACACACTGATATACCCCACACCCCTCACTGTAACACTCTGATATACCCCACACCCCTCACTGTAAAACTCTGATATACCCCACACCCCTCACTATAACACACTGATATACCCCACACCCCTCACTGTAACACACTGATATTCGCACACCCCTCACTGTAACATACTGATATGCCCCACACCCCTCACTGTAACACACTGATATATCCCACACCCCTCACTGTAACACTCTGATATACCCCACACCACTCACTGTATCACTCTGATATACCATACCCCCTCACTATAACATACTGATATACCACACACCCATCACTGTAACACACTGACATACCCCAAACCCCTCACTGTAACACACTGATATGCCCCACACCCCTCACTGTAACACACTGAAATACCCCACACACCTCACTGTAACACACTGATATACCCCACACCCCTCACTGTAACACTGATATACCCCACACCCCTCACTCTAACACACTGATATACCCCACACCCCTCACTGTAACACTGATATACCCCACACCCCTCACTGTAAAACACTGATATACCCCACACCCCTCACTGTAACACACTGATATACCCCACACCCCTCACTGTAACACTCTGATATACCCCACACCCCTCACTGTAACAGACTGATATACCCCACACCCCTCACTGTAACACACTGATATACCCCACACCCCTCACTGTAACACACTGATATACCCCACACCCCTCACTGTAACACTGATATACCCCACACCCCTCACTGTAAAACACTGATATACCCCACACCCCTCACTGTAACACTCTGATATACCGCACACCCCTCACTGTAACACTCTGATATACCCCACACCCCTCACTGTAACACTGTGATATACCCCACACCCCTCACTGTGACACTCTGATATACCCCACACCCCTCACTGTAACACTCTGATATACCCCACACCCCTCACTGTAACACTCTGATATACCGCACACCCCTCACTGTAACACTCTGATATACCCCACACCCCTCACTGTAACACTGTGATATACCCCACACCCCTCACTGTGACACTCTGATATACCCCACACCCCTCACTGTGACACTCTGATATACCCCACACCCCTCACTATAACATACTGATATACCCCACACCCACCACTGTAACACACTGATATACCCCACACCCCTCACTGTAACACACTGATATACCCCACACCCCTCACTGTAACACACTGATATACCCCACACCCCTCACTGTAACACACTGATATATCCCACACCCCTCACTGTAACACACTGATATACCCCACACCCCTCACTGTAACACACTGATATACCCCACACCCCTCACTGTAACACACTGATATACCCCACACCCCTCACTGTAACACTCTGATATACCCCACACCCCTCACTGTAAAACTCTGATATACCCCACACCCCTCACTATAACACACTGATATACCCCACACCCCTCACTGTAACACACTGATATTCGCACACCCCTCACTGTAACACACTGATATGCCCCACACCCCTCACTGTAACACACTGATATATCCCACACCCCTCACTGTAACACTCTGATATACCCCACACCACTCACTGTATCACTCTGATATACCATACCCCCTCACTATAACATACTGATATACCACACACCCATCACTGTAACACACTGACATACCCCAAACCCCTCACTGTAACACACTGATATGCCCCACACCCCTCACTGTAACACACTGAAATACCCCACACACCTCACTGTAACACACTGATATACCCCACACCCCTCACTGTAACACTGATATACCCCACACCCCTCACTCTAACACACTGATATACCCCACACCCCTCACTGTAACACTGATATACCCCACACCCCTCACTGTAAAACACTGATATACCCCACACCCCTCACTGTAACACACTGATATACCCCACACCCCTCACTGTAACACTCTGATATACCCCACACCCCTCACTGTAACAGACTGATATACCCCACACCCCTCACTGTAACACACTGATATACCCCACACCCCTCACTGTAACACACTGATATACCCCACACCCCTCACTGTAACACTGATATACCCCACACCCCTCACTGTAAAACACTGATATACCCCACACCCCTCACTGTAACACTCTGATATACCGCACACCCCTCACTGTAACACTCTGATATACCCCACACCCCTCACTGTAACACTGTGATATACCCCACACCCCTCACTGTGACACTCTGATATACCCCACACCCCTCACTGTAACACTCTGATATACCCCACACCCCTCACTGTAACACTCTGATATACCGCACACCCCTCACTGTAACACTCTGATATACCCCACACCCCTCACTGTAACACTGTGATATACCCCACACCCCTCACTGTGACACTCTGATATACCCCACACCCCTCACTGTGACACTCTGATATACCCCACACCCCTCACTATAACATACTGATATACCCCACACCCACCACTGTAACACACTGATATACCCCACACCCCTCACTGTAACACACTGATATACCCCACACCCCTCACTGTAACACACTGATATACCCCACACCCCTCACTGTAACACACTGATATATCCCACACCCCTCACTGTAACACACTGATATACCCCACACCCCTCACTGTAACACACTGATATACCCCACACCCCTCACTGTAACACACTGATATGCCCCACACCCCTCACTGTAACACACTGATATACCCCACACACCTCACTGTAACACACTGATATACCCCACACCCCTCACTGTAACACACTGATATACCCCACACCCCTCACTGTAACACTCTGATACACCCCACACCCCTCACTGTAACACTCTGATATACCCCACACCCCTCACTGTAAAACACTGATATACCCCACACCCCTCACTGTAACTCTGATATACCCCACACCCCTCACTGTAACACTGATATACCCCACACCCCTCACTGTAACACACTGATATGCCCCACACCCCTCACTGTAACACTGATATACCCCACACCCCTCACTGTAACACACTGATATACCCCACACCACTCACTGTAACACTCTGATATACCCCACACCCCTCACTGTAACACTCTGATATACCGCACACCCCTCACTGTAACACTCTGATATACCCCACACCCCTCACTGTAACACTGTGATATACCCCACACCCCTCACTGTGACACTCTGATATACCCCACACCCCTCACTGTGACACTCTGATATACCCCACACCCCTCACTATAACATACTGATATACCCCACACCCACCACTGTAACACACTGATATACCCCACACCCCTCACTGTAACACACTGATATACCCCACACCCCTCACTGTAACACACTGATATACCCCACACCCCTCACTGTAACACACTGATATATCCCACACCCCTCACTGTAACACACTGATATACCCCACACCCCTCACTGTAACACACTGATATACCCCACACCCCTCACTGTAACACACTGATATGCCCCACACCCCTCACTGTAACACACTGATATACCCCACACACCTCACTGTAACACACTGATATACCCCACACCCCTCACTGTAACACACTGATATACCCCACACCCCTCACTGTAACACTCTGATACACCCCACACCCCTCACTGTAACACTCTGATATACCCCACACCCCTCACTGTAAAACACTGATATACCCCACACCCCTCACTGTAACTCTGATATACCCCACACCCCTCACTGTAACACTGATATACCCCACACCCCTCACTGTAACACACTGATATGCCCCACACCCCTCACTGTAACACTGATATACCCCACACCCCTCACTGTAACACACTGATATACCCCACACCACTCACTGTAACACACTGATATGCCCCACACCCCTCACTGTAACACTGATATACCCCACACCCCTCACTGTAACACACTGATATACCCCACACCACTCACTGTAACACACTGATATACCCCACACCCCTCACTGTAACAGTGATATACCCCACACCCCTCACTGTAACACACACTGATATGCGCCGCACTCCTCACTGTAACACTCTGATATACCCCACACCCCTCACTGTAACACTCTGATATACCGCACACCACTCACTGTAACACTCTGATATACCCCACACCCCTCACTGTAACACACTGATATACCCCACACCCCTCACTGTAACACTCTGATATACCCCACACCCCTCACTGTAACACTCTGATATACCGCACACCCCTCACTGTAACACTCTGATATACCCCACACCCACCACTGTAACACACTGATATACCCCACACCCCTCACTGTAACACACTGATATACCCCACACCCCTCACTGAAACACTGATTTACCCCAAACCCCTCACTGTAACACACTGATATACCCCACACCACTCACTGTAACACACTGATATGCCCCACACCCCTCACTGTAACGCACTGATATGCGCCACACTCCTCACTGTAACACTCTGATATACCCCACACCCCTCACTGTAACACACTGATATACCCCACACCCCTCACTGTAACACACTGATATACCCCACACCCCTCACTGTAACACACTGATATACCCCACACCCCTCACTGTAACACACTGATATACCCCACACACCTCACTGTAACACACTGATATACCCCACACCCCTCTCTGTAACACACTGATATACCCCACACCCCTCACTGTAACGCACTGATATACCCCACACCCCTCACTGTAACACTGACATACCCCACACCCCTCACTGTAACACACTGATATACCCCACACCCCTCACTGTAACACACTGATATACACCACACCCCTCACTGTAACACGGATATACCACACACCCCTCACTATAAAACACTGATATACCCCACACACCTCACTGTAACACACTGATATACCCCACACCCCTCACTTTAACACTGATATAACCCACACCCCTCACTGTAAAACTCTGATATACTCCACACCCCTCACTGTAAAACACTGATATACCCCACACCCCTCACTGTAACTCACTGATATACCCCTCACCCCTCACTGTAACACACTGATATACCCAACACCCCTCACTGTAACAAACTGATATACCCCACACCCCTCACTGTAACACACTGATATACCCCACACCCCTCACTGTAACACACTGATATATCCCACACCCCTCATTGTAACACTGATATACCCCACACCCCTCACTGTAACACTGATATATCACACACCCCTCACTGTAACACACTGATATACCCCACACCCCTCACTGTAACACACTGATATACCCCACACCCCTCAATGCAACACACTGATATACCCCACACCCCTCACTGTAACACTGATATACCCCACACCACTCACTGTAACACTGATATACCCCACACCCCTCACTGTAATACACTGATATACCCCACACCCCTCACTGTATCACTGATATACCCCACACCCCTCACTGTAATACACTGATATACCCCACACCCCTCACTGTAACACTGGTATACCCCACACCCCTCACTGTAACACACTGATATACCCCACACCCCTCACTGTAACACTGATATACCCCACACCCTTCACTGTAACCTTCTGACATACCCCACACCCCTCACTGTAACACTGATATACCCCACACCCCTCACTGTAACACACTGATATACCCAACAAACCTCACTGTAACACACTGATATACCCCACACCCCTCACTTTAACACTGATATACCCCACACCCCTCACTGTAACACTCTGATATACCCCACACCCCTCACTGTAACACACTGATATACCCCACACCCATTACTGTAACACACTGATATACCCCACACCCCTCACTTTAACACTGATATACCCCACACCCCTCACTGTAAAACACTGATATACCCCAAACCCCTCACTTTAACACTAATATACCCCACACCCCTCACAGTAACACACTGATATACCCAACACCCCTCATTGTAACACACTGATATACCCCACACCCATCACTGTAACATTCTGATATACCCCACACCCCTCACTGTAACACACTGATATACCCCACACCCCTCACTGTAACACTCTGATATACCCCACACCCCTCACTGCAACGCACTAATATACCTCACACCAGTCACTGTAACACACTGATGTACATCACAACCCTCACTGTATGATATACCCCACACCCCTCATTGTAACACACTGATATACCGAACACCCCTCACTGTAACACACTGATATACCCCACACCCCTCACTTTAACACTGATATACCCCACACCCCTCACAGTAACACACTGATATACCCCACACCCCTCACTGTAACACACTGATATACCCCACACCCATCACTGTAACATTCTGAGATACCCCACACCCGTCAATGTAACACTCTGATATACCCCACAACCCTCACTATAACACACTGATATACCCCACACCCCTCACTGTAACACACTGATATACCCCACACAACTCACTGTAACACTGATATTCCCCACACCCCTCACTGTAACTCACTGATATACCCCACACCCCTCACTGTAACACACTGATATACCCCACACCCCTCACTATAACACGGATATACCCCACACCCCTCACTATAACACACTGATATACCCCACACACCTCACTGTAACACACTGATATACCCCACACCCCTCACTTTAACACTGATATAACCCACACCCCTCACTGTAAAACTCTGATATACTCCACACCCCTCACTGTAAAACACTGATATACCCCACACCCCTCAATGTAACTCACTGATATACCCCTCACCCCTCACTGTAACACACTGATATACCCAACACCCCTCACTGTAACAAACTGATATACCCCACACCCCTCACTGTAACACACTGATATACCCCACACCCCTCACTGTAACACACTGATATATCCCACACCCCTCATTGTAACACTGATATACCCCACACCCCTCACTGTAACACACTGATATACCCCACATCCCTCAATGCAACACACTGATATACCCCACACCCCTCACTGTAACACTGATATACCCCACACCACTCACTGTAACACTGATATACCCCACACCCCTCACTGTAACACACTGATATACCCCACACCCCTCACTGTAACACACTGATATACCCCACACCCCTCTCTGTAACACACTGATATAACCCTCACCCCTCACTGTAACACACTGATATACCCCACACCCCTCACTGTAACACTCTGATATACCCCACACTCCTCACTGTAAAACTCTGATATACCCCACACCCCTCACTATAACACACTGATATACCCCACACCCCTCACTGTAACACACTGATATTCCCACACCCCTCACTGTAACACACTGATATACCCCACACCCCTCACTGTAACACACTGATATACCCCACACCACTCACTGTAACACACTGATATACCCAACACCCCTCACTGTAACACACTGATATACTCCACACACCTCACTGTAACACACTGATATACCCCACACCCCTCACCTTAACACTGATATACCCCACACACCTCACTGTAACACTAATATACCCCACCCCCCTCACTATAACATACTGATATACCCCACACCCATCACTGTAACACACTGATATGCCCCACACCCCTCACTGTAACACACTGAAATACCCCACACACCTCACTGTAACACACTGATATACCCCACACCCCTCACTGTAACACTGATATACCCCACACCCCTCACTGTAACACTGATATACCCCACACCCCTCACTGTAGCACACTGATATACCCCACACCCCTCACTGTAACACTGATATACCACACACCCCTCACTGTAAAACACTGATATACCCCACACCCCTCACTGTAACACTCTGATATACCCCACACCCCTCACTGTAACACACTGATATACCCCACACCCATCACTGTAACACTCTGATATACTCCACACCCCTCACTGTAACACACTGATATACCCCACACCCCTCACTGTAACTCACTGGTATACCCCTCACCCCTCACTGTAACACACTGATATACCCAACACCCCTCACTTTAACAAACTGATATACCCCACACCCCTCACTGTAACACACTGATATACCCCACACCCCTCATTGTAACACTGATATACCCCACACCCCTCACTGTAACACTGATATATCCCACACCCCTCACTGTAACACACTGATATACCCCACACCCCTCACTGTAACACACTGATATACCCCACACCCCTCAATGTAACACACTGATACACCCCACACCCCTCACTGTAACACTGATATACCCCACACCCCTCACTGTAACACTGATATACCCCACACCCCTCACTGTAACACACTGATATACCCCACACCCCTCACTGTAACACACTGATATACCCCACACCCCTCACTGTAACACACTGATATACCCCACACCCCTCACTGTAACACACTGATATACCCCACACCCCTCACTGTAACACTCTGATATAACCCACACCCCTCACTGTAAAACTCTGATATACCCCACACCCCTCACTATAACACACTGATATACCCCACACCCCTCACTGTAACACACTGATATTCGCACACCCCTCACTGTAACACACTGATATGCCCCACACCCCTCACTGTAACACACTGATATATCCCACACCCCTCACTGTAACACTCTGATATACCCCACACCACTCACTGTATCACTCTGATATACCCCACCCCCTCACTATAACATACTGATATACCGCACACCCCTCACTGTAACACACTGACATACCCCAAACCCCTCACTGTAACACACTGATATGCCCCACACCCCTCACTGTAACACACTGAAATACCCCACACACCTCACTGTAACACACTGATATACCCCACACCCCTCACTGTAACACTGATATACCCCACACCCCTCACTGTAACACTCTGATATACCCCACACCCCTCACTATAACATACTGATATACCCCACACCCACCACTGTGACACACTGATATACCCCACACCCCTCACTGTAACACACTGATATGCCACACACCCCTCACTGTAACACACTGATATACCCCACACCCCTCACTGTAACATACTGATATACCCCACACCCACCACTGTGACACACTGATATACCCCACACCCCTCACTGTAACACTCTGATATACCCCACACACCTCACTGTAACACACTGATATACCCCACACCCCTCACTGAAACACTGATTTACCCCAAACCCCTCACTGTAACACACTGATATACCCCACACCACTCACTGTAACACACTGATATGCCCCACACCCCTCACTGTAACGCACTGATATACCCCACACCCCTCACTGTAACACACTGAGATACACCACACCCCTCACTGTAACACACTGATATACCCCACACCCCTCACTGTAACACACTGATATACCCCACACCCCTCACTGTAACACACTGATATACCCCACGCACCTCACTGTAACACACTGATATACCCCACACCCCTCACTGTAACACACTGATATACCCCACACCCCTCACTGTAACACACTGATATACCCCACACCCCTCACTGTAACACACTGAGATACACCACACCCCTCACTGTAACACACTGATATACCCCACACCCCTCACTGTAACACACTGATATACCCCACACCCCTCACTGTAACACACTGATATACCCCACACACCTCACTGTAACACACTGATATACCCCACACCCCTCTCTGTAACACACTGATATACCCCACACCCCTCACTGTAACGCAGTGATATACCCCACACCCCTCACTGTAACACTGACATACCCCACACCCCTCACTGTAACACACTGATATACCCCACACCCCTCACTGCAACACACTGATATACCCCACACCCCTCACTGTAACACTGATATACCCCACACCCCTCACTGTAACACACTGATATACCCCACACCCCTCACTGTAACACACTGATATACCCCACACCCCTCACTGTAACACTGATATACCCCACACCCCTCACTGTAACACTGATATACCCCACACCCCTCACTGTAACACACTGATATACCCCACACCCCTCACTGTAAAACACTGATATACCCCACACCCCTCACTGTAACACAGTGATATACCCCGCACCCCTCACTGTAATACTGATATGCCCCACACCCCTCTCTGTAACACTGATATACCCCACACCCCTCACTGTAACACAATACAATACAATACAATACAAATCGCTTTATTGGCATGATAAGGTACATCTTATGTTGCCAAAGCATCAAAATACATTTATGGTTGAACACATAAACGCGGTTCCATTCATACAGTGTATAAACAGGTATATCCCTGAGTTTATAAATATATTTTCGCCTTGTTTATATGTATTCTTGTCTTAGTTTACTGGTTGTCCCTCTGTTCATGGCAAGCTGTAACATAGTGTGCCGCCAGTGTTACACAGCTTCTCTCCTCCCCCAGTAGGAATGGGAGTTTTTGATTGTCAGTCAGATTTCTGAATTCAGGGCATATTTGTGAGAATTTTTGATAGAAATTCTCTCTGATGCCCTGATATTTTCCACAGGCTGTGAGGAAGTGCATCTCTGTCTCAACTACTCCCTGACTGCAGTGAGAGCATATCCTGTCTTCTCTTGGCAGCCTGGTCTGCCTGTGTCTGCCTTTTTCGACACACTGATACACTCCACACCCCTCACTGTAACACACTGATATACCCCACACCCCTCACTGTAACACTGATATACCCCACACACCTCACTGGAGCACTGATATACCCCACATCCCTCACTGTAACACACTGATATACCCCACACCCCTCACTGTAACACTGATATACCCCACACCACTCACTGTATCACTCTGATATACCACACTCCCCTCACTATAACATACTGATATACCCGACACCCATCAGTGTAACACACTGATATACCCGACACCCCTCACTGTAACACACTGATATGCCCCACACCCCTCACTGTAACACATTCAAATACCCCACACACCTCACTGTAACACACTGATATACCCCACACCCCTCACTGTAACACTGATATACCCCACACCCCTCACTGTAACACTGATATACCCCACACCCCTCACTGTAACACACTGATATACCCCACAATCCTCACTGTAACACTGATATACCACACACCCCTCACTGTAAAACACTGATATACCCCACACCCCTCACTGTAACACTCTGATATACCCCACACCCCTCACTATAACACTCTGATATACCCCACACCCCTCAATATAACATACTGATATACCCCACACCCATCACTTTAACACTCTGATATACTCCACACCCCTCACTGTAACACACAGATATACCCCACACCCCTCACTGTAACTCACTGATATACCCCTCACCGCTCACTGTAACACACTGATATACCCAACACCCCTCACTGTAACAAACTGATATACCCCACACCCCTCACTGTAACACACTGATATACCCCACACCCCTCACTGTAACACACTGATATACCCCACCCCCCTCATTGTAACACTGATATACCCCACACCCCTCACTGTAACACTGATATATCCCACACCCGTCACTGTAACACACTGATATACCCCACACCCCTCACTGTAACACACTGATATACCCCACACCCCTCAATGTACCACACTGATATACCTCACACCCCTCACTGTAACACTGATATACCCCACACCCCTCACTGTAACACTGATATACCCCACACCCCTCACTGTAACACACTGATATACCCCACACCCCTCACTGTAACACACTGATATACCCCACACCCCTCACTGTAACACACTGATATACCCCACACCCCTCACTGTAACACATTGATATACCCCACACCCCTCACTGTAACACTGATATACCCCTCACCCCTTACTGTAACACACAGATATACCCCACACCCCTCACTGTAACACTGATATACCACACACCCCTCACTGTAAAACACTGATATACCCCACACCCCTCACTGCAACACTCTGATATACCCCACACCCCTCACTGTAACGCTCTGATATACCCCACACCCCTCACTATAACATACTGATATACCCCACACCCATCACTGTAACACACTGATATACCCCACACCCCTCACTGTAACAGGCTGGTATGCCCCACACCCCTCACTGTAACACACTGATATACCCCACACACCTCACTGTAACACACTGATATACCCCACACCCCTCACTGTAACACTGATATACCCCAAACCCCTCACTGTAACTCACTGATATACCCCACAGCACTCACTGTAATACACTGATATGCCCCACACCCCTCACTGTAACACACTGATATACCCCACACCCCTCACTGCAACACACTGATATACCCCACACCCCTCACTGTAACACTGATATACCCCACACCCCTCACTGTAACACACTGATATACCCCACACCCCTCACTGTAACACACTGATATACCCCACACCCCTCACTGTAACACTGATATACCCCACACCCCTCACTGTAACACTGATATACCCCACACCCCTCACTGTAACACACTGATATACCCCACACCCCTCACTGTAAAACACTGATATACCCCACACCCCTCACTGTAACACACTGATATACCCCGCACCCCTCACTGTAATACTGATATGCCCCACACACCTCTCTGTAACACTGATATACCCCACACCCCTCACTGTAACACACTGATATACCCCACACCCCTCACTGTAATACACTGATATACCCCACACCCCTCACTGTAACACACTGATATACTCCACACCCCTCACTGTAACACACTGATATACCCCACACCCCTCACTGTAACACTGATATACCCCACACACCTCACTGGAGCACTGATATACCCCACATCCCTCACTGTAACACACTGATATACCCCACACCCCTCACTGTAACACTGATATACCCCACACCACTCACTGTATCACTCTGATATACCACACTCCCCTCACTATAACATACTGATATACCCGACACCCATCAGTGTAACACACTGATATACCCGACACCCCTCACTGTAACACACTGATATGCACCACACCCCTCACTGTAACACATTCAAATACCCCACACACCTCACTGTAACACACTGATATACCCCACACCCCTCACTGTAACACTGATATACCCCACACCCCTCACTGTAACACTGATATACCCCACACCCCTCACTGTAACACACTGATATACCCCACAATCCTCACTGTAACACTGATATACCACACACCCCTCACTGTAAAACACTGATATACCCCACACCCCTCACTGTAACACTCTGATATACCCCACACCCCTCACTATAACACTCTGATATACCCCACACCCCTCAATATAACATACTGATATACCCCACACCCATCACTTTAACACTCTGATATACTCCACACCCCTCACTGTAACACACAGATATACCCCACACCCCTCACTGTAACTCACTGATATACCCCTCACCGCTCACTGTAACACACTGATATACCCAACACCCCTCACTGTAACAAACTGATATACCCCACACCCCTCACTGTAACACACTGATATACCCCACACCCCTCACTGTAACACACTGATATACCCCACCCCCCTCATTGTAACACTGATATACCCCACACCCCTCACTGTAACACTGATATATCCCACACCCCTCACTGTAACACACTGATATACCCCACACCCCTCACTGTAACACACTGATATACCCCACACCCCTCAATGTACCACACTGATATACCTCACACCCCTCACTGTAACACTGATATACCCCACACCCCTCACTGTAACACTGATATACCCCACACCCCTCACTGTAACACACTGATATACCCCACACCCCTCACTGTAACACACTGATATACCCCACACCCCTCACTGTAACACACTGATATACCCCACACCCCTCACTGTAACACATTGATATACCCCACACCCCTCACTGTAACACTGATATACCCCTCACCCCTTACTGTAACACACAGATATACCCCACACCCCTCACTGTAACACTGATATACCACACACCCCTCACTGTAAAACACTGATATACCCCACACCCCTCACTGCAACACTCTGATATACCCCACACCCCTCACTGTAACGCTCTGATATACCCCACACCCCTCACTATAACATACTGATATACCCCACACCCATCACTGTAACACACTGATATACCCCACACCCCTCACTGTAACAGGCTGGTATGCCCCACACCCCTCACTGTAACACACTGATATACCCCACACACCTCACTGTAACACACTGATATACCCCACACCCCTCACTGTAACACTGATATACCCCAAACCCCTCACTGTAACTCACTGATATACCCCACAGCACTCACTGTAATACACTGATATGCCCCACACCCCTCACTGTAACACACTGATATACCCCACACCCCTCACTGCAACACACTGATATACCCCACACCCCTCACTGTAACACTGATATACCCCACACCCCTCACTGTAACACACTGATATACCCCACACCCCTCACTGTAACACACTGATATACCCCACACCCCTCACTGTAACACTGATATACCCCACACCCCTCACTGTAACACTGATATACCCCACACCCCTCACTGTAACACACTGATATACCCCACACCCCTCACTGTAAAACACTGATATACCCCACACCCCTCACTGTAACACACTGGTATACCCCGCACCCCTCACTGTAATACTGATATGCCCCACACACCTCTCTGTAACACTGATATACCCCACACCCCTCACTGTAACACACTGATATACCCCACACCCCTCACTGTAATACACTGATATACCCCACACCCCTCACTGTAACACACTGATATACTCCACACCCCTCACTGTAACACACTGATATACCCCACACCCCTCACTGTAACACTGATATACCCCACACACCTCACTGTAACACTGATATACCCCACATCCCTCACTGTAACACACTGATATACCCCACACCCCTCACTGTAACACTGATATACCCCACACCCCTCACTGTAACACACTGATATATCCCACACCCCTCACTGTAACTCTCTGATATACCCCACACCACTCACTGTATCACTCTGATATACCACACTCCCCTCACTATAACATACTGATATACCCGACACCCATCAGTGTAACACACTGATATACCCGACACCCCTCACTGTAACACACTGATATGCACCACACCCCTCACTGTAACACATTGAAATACCCCACACACCTCACTGTAACACACTGATATACCCCACACCCCTCACTGTAACACTGATATACCCCACACCCCTCACTGTAACACACTGATATACCCCACACCCCTCACTGTAACACACTGATATACCCCACAACCCTCACTGTAACACTGATATACCACACACCCCTCACTGTAAAACACTGATATACCCAACACCCCAAACCCCTCACTGTAACACACTGATATACCCCACACCCCTCACTGTAACACACTGATATACCCCACACCCCTCATTGTAACACTGATATACCCCACACCCCTCACTGTAACACTAATATATCCCACACCCCTCACTGTAACACACTGATATACCCCACACCCCTCACTGTAACACACTGATATACCCCACAACCCTCACTGTAACACTGATATACCACACACCCCTCACTGTAAAACACTGATATACCCCACACCCCTCACTGTAACACTCTGATATACCCCACACCCCTCACTATAACACTCTGATATACCCCACACCCCTCAATATAACATACTGATATACCCCACACCCATCACTGTAACACTCTGATATACTCCACACCCCTCACTGTAACACACTGATATACCCCACACCCCTCACTGTAACTCACTGATATACCCCTCACCGCTCACTGTAACACACTGATATACCCAACACCCCAAACCCCTCACTGTAACACACTGATATACCCCACACCCCTCACTGTAACACACTGATATACCCCACACCCCTCATTGTAACACTGATATACCCCACACCCCTCACTGTAACACTGATATATCCCACACCCCTCACTGTAACACACTGATATACCCCACACCCCTCACTGTAACACACTGATATACCCCACACCCCTCAATGTAACACACTGATATACCCCACACCCCTCACTGTAACACTGATATACCCCACACCCCTCACTGTAACACTGATATACCCCACACCCCTCACTGTAACACACTGATATACCCCACACCCCTCACTGTAACACACTGATATACCCCACACCCCTCACTGTAACACACTGATATACCCCACACCCCTCACTGTAACACACTGATATACCCCACACCCCTCACTGTAACACTGATATACCCCACCCCTTACTGTAACACACTGATATACCCCACACCCCTCACTATAACATACTGATATACCCCACACCCATCACTGTAACACACTGATATACCCCACACCCCTCACTGTAACAGACTGGTATGCCCCACACCCCTCACTGTAACACACTGATATACCCCACACACCTCACTGTAACACACTGATATACCCCACACCCCTCACTGTAACACTGATATACCCCAAACCCCTCACTGTAACACACTGATATGCCCCACACTCCTCACTGTAACACTCTGATATACCCCACACCCCTCACTGTAACACACTGATATACCCCACACCCCTCACTGTTACACAATTCACAATTCACAATTCAAATCACTTTATTGGCATGATAAGTTACATCTTATGTTGCCAAAGCATCAAAATACATTAATGGTTTAGCACATAAACGCAGTTCTATTCATACAGTGTATGAACAGGTATATCCCTGAGTGTATAAATATACATTCGCATTGTTTATATATATTCTTTTCTTAGTTTACTGGTTGTCCCTCTGTTCATGGCAAGCTGTAACATAGTGTGCCGCCAGTGTTATACAGCTTCTCTCCTCTCCCAGTAGGAATGGGAGTTTTTGGTTGTCATTCAGATTTCTGAAATCAGGGCATATTTGTGAGAATTTTTGGTAGAAATTCTCCCTGATGCCCTGATATTTTCCACAAGCTGTGAGGAAGTGCATCTCTGTCTCCACCACTCCCTGACTGCAGTGAGAGCATATCCTGTCCTCTCTTGGCAGCCTGGTCTGCCTGTGTCTGCCTTTTTCAATCGCTAGGCTATGTTCGCTAAGTCTGTACCTTGTCAAGGTTCTTCTCAGTTTGTTATCCTTTACCATGGTCAGGTAATCAGCTATGTTGTATTGTCTGTTTAGGGCCAAGTAGCAATTGAGTTTGCTTTGGGTTTTTGTTGTTTCTGCCCAATATGTCAGATATTTTTCCTTTTGCTTAGCGACGATTGTGTTGGGTTGAATTCTTTGTGTTACCCTGTCACTGTCCTGGGGCTGGTTATTGTTAGTATTGTTAGTAGTTACTTCACTGAGTCCCAGGACTAGTTGACTGAGGGTATTCTTCTTTATGGTCAGCTCTTGGCATTTCAGGGCGTCATAGTGATAGCATTGGGGATTGCTCATTTGTAGGTGATTCCAAAATTTGGTGGCTCTTTTTTGGATAGTGATTATTAATGGATATTGGCCTAGTTCCGCCCTGCATGCATTGTTTACTGTTTTCCTTCGAGTCCGGAGGATACTTTTACAGAATTCTGCATGTAGGATCTCAATTGGGTGTTTGTCCCATTTTGCAAATTCTTGTTGAGTTAGCGGTCCCCATACCTCACTGCCATAGAGTGCAATTGGTTCAATTACTGATTTGAAAATTTTGAGCCAAATGCTAATTGGGATTTCTATTTGGATTGATTTTTTGATGGCATAGAAAGCCCTTCTTGCTTTCTCTTTCAGTTCATTCACAGCCAGTTTGAAATTTCCCGTAGAACTGATTTTTAAGCCCAAGTATGTGTAGTTAGTGGTTTGTTCAATTTTGGTTGTTCCTACTGTGAAATTTATTTTGGGTCCCTGATGTTTGGATCTTTGCTGGAACACAAGGACTTTGGTTTTTTGGGGATTTATTGTCAGGGCCCAAGTCTGGCAGTACGACTCCAGCAGGTCCAGGTTTTGCTGTAGCCCCTCTTTAGTAGGTGACAGCAGAACCAGGTCGTCTGCATAGAGGAGGAATTTAACCTTGGATTCATATAGGGTGAGGCCGGGTGCTGTAGATTGTTCAAGTAGTTTTGCCAATCCATTTATGTAAATATTAAAGAGTGTCGGTGAGATTGGCGAGCCCTGCGTCACCCCCCGCCCCTGTGGGAAGTATTTTGTTTGTTTGTCTCCAATTTTAACTGCACATTTGTTGTTTGTATACATTGATTTCATTACATCATATGTTTTCCCTCCTACCCCACTTTCGATAAGTTTCAGGAATAAACCGTCATGCCAGATGGAGTCGAAAACCTTCTGGAAATCTACAAAGCATGCGTAGATTTTGCTTTTGTTATGGTGAACGTGTTTGTCAATTAGGGTCTGTAGGGTGAAGATATGATCAGATGTTCTATAGTTTGGCAGGAATCCAATTTGGCTTTTACTCAAGACATTGTGCTCCTCAAGGAAGTTTATAAGTCTTTTGTTTATGATGCTGCAGAATATCTTCCCCAGGTTACTGTTTACACAGATGACTCGATAGTTGTTTGGGTCGATTTTGTCCCCACTTTTGTATATGGGCGTTATGAGTCCTTTGTTCCAGATATCAGGGAAATAACTGACACTCAGAACCAAGTTGAAGAGTTTTAGGATTGCCAGTTTCATTTTGTTGTCTGTGTGTTTAATCATCTCGTTTAGTATGCCGTCTGTCTCACAGGCTTTTCCTGGTCGCAGGTCCTTGAATTTTTCAAGAAGTTCTTTTTCTGTTATTATGGCGTCCAGCGGGTTTTGGTTATCTTTTATGGCCATTTCTAGCTTTTCCAGTTTTTTGCATATTTGGTGTTGCTCTGGTCTTAGTGTGTTCTTCTGGTATAATTTTTCAAAGTGGTTTACCCATGTGTCCCCATTTTGAATGGCCAAATCGTCGTGTTGTTTTTTGTGTAGTGTTTTCAAGTTTTCCCAGAAACAATTGGAATCAATGGATTCCTCCATGGAGCTGAGTGTATTCTTAATATATTGCTCTTTTTTGGTTCTGATATAACCCACACCCCTCACTGTAACACACTGATATGCCCCACACCCCTCACTGTAACACATTGATATACCCCACACCCCTCACTGTAACACTCTGATATACCCCACACCCCTCACTGTAACACACTGATATACCCCACACCCCTCACTGTAACACTGATATACCCCACACCCCTCACTGTAACACACTGATATACCCCACACACATCACTGTAACACACTGATATACCCCACACCCCTCACTGTAACACTGATATACCCCACACCCCTCACTGTAACACACTGATATACCCCACACCCCTCACTTTAACACTGATATACCCCACACCCCTCACTGTAACAAACTGATATACCCCACACCCCTCACTGTAAAACACTGATATAACCGACAACCCTCACTGTAACACACTGATACACCCAACACCACTCACTGTAATACTGATATGCCCCACACCCCTCTCTGTAACACTGATATACCCCACACCCCTCACTGTAACACACTGATATACCCCACACCCCTCACTGTAACACTCTGATATACCCCACACCCCTCACTGTAACACACTGACATACCCCACACCCCTCACTGTAACACTGATATACCCCACACCCCTCGCTGTAACACACTGATATACCCCACACACCTCACTGTAACACACTGATATACCCCACACCCCTCACTGTAACACTGATATACCCCACACCCCTCACTGTAACACACTGATATACCCCACACCCCTCACTGTAACACTGATATACCCCACACCCCTCACTGTAACACACTGATATACCCCACACCCCTCACTGTAAAACACTGATATACCCCACACCCCTCACTGTAACACACTGATATACCCCACACCCCTCACTGTAATACTGATATGCCCCACACCCCTCTCTGTAACACTGATATACCCCACACCCCTCACTGTAACACACTGATATACCCCACACCCCTAACTGTAACACACTGATATACCCCACACCCCTCACTGTAACACAATGATATGCTCCACACCCCTTACTGTAACAGACTGATATACCCCACACCCCACACTGTTACACTGATATACCCCACACCCCTCACTGTAACACTGATATACCCCACACCCCTCACTGTAACACACTCATATACCCCACACCCCTCACTGTAATACAATAGTACACCCCAAAACCCTCATTGTAACACAATGATATACCAACACCCCTCACTGTAACACTGATATACCCCACACCCCTCACTGTAACACTGATATGCCCCACACCCCTCACTGTAACACACTGATATATCCCACACCCCTCACTGTAACATTCTGATATACCCCACACCGCTCGCTGTATCACTCTGATATACCCCACACCCCTCACTATAACATACTGATATACCCCACACCCATCACTGTAACACACTGATCTACCCCACACCCCTCACTGTAACACACTGATATGCCCCACACCCCTCACTGTAACACACTGATATATCCCACACCCCTCACTGTAACACTCTGATACACCCCACACCCCTCACTATAACAGACTGATATACCCCACACACCTCACTGTAACACACTGATATACCCTACACCCCTCACTGTAACACTGATATACCCCACACCCCTCACTGTAACACTGATATACCCCACACCCCTCACTGTAACACACTGATATACCCCACACCCCTCACTGTAACACTGATATACCACACACCCCTCACTGTAAAACACTGATATACCCCACACCCCTCACTGTAACACTCTGATATACCCCACACCCCTCACTGTAACACTCTGATATACCCCACACCACT
The DNA here is from genome assembly GCF_052327205.1 of Somniosus microcephalus. Taxonomy (NCBI): domain Eukaryota; kingdom Metazoa; phylum Chordata; class Chondrichthyes; order Squaliformes; family Somniosidae; genus Somniosus; species Somniosus microcephalus. The sequence continues at coordinate 13,704,540 of NW_028225181.1, forward strand.
CACTGTAACACACTGATATGCCCCACACCCCTCACTGTAACACACTGATATGCCCCACACTCCTCACTGTAACACTCTGATATACCCCACACCCCTCACTGTAACACACTGATATGCCCCACACCCCTCACTGTAACACACTGATATACCCCACACCCCTCACTTTAACACTGATATACCCCACACCCCTCACTGTAACACACTGATATACCCCACACCCCTCACTGTAACACACTGATATACCCCACACCCCTCACTGTAACACACTGATATACCCCACACCCCTCACTGTAACACACTGATATGCCCCACACCCCTCATTGTAACACACTGATATGCCACACACCCCTCACTGTAACACTCTGATATACCCCACACCACTCGCTGTAAGACACTGATATACCCCACACCCCTCACTGTAACACACTGAAATACCCCACACCCCTCACTGTAACACACTGATATACCCCACACCACTCACTGTAACACACTGATATACCCCACACCCCTCACTGTAACACACTGATATACCTGACAACCCTCACTGTAACACACTGATATACCCAACACCCCTCACTGTAACACACTGATATACCCCACACCCCTCACTGTAACACACTGATATGCCCCACACCCCTCACTGTAACACACAGATATACCCCACACCCCTCACTGTAACACTGTGATATACCCCACACCCCTCACTGTAACACACTGATATACCTCACACCCCTCACTGTAACACTGATATACCCCACACCCCTCACTGTAACACACTGATATACCCCACACACCTCACTGCAACACACTGATATACCCCACACCCCTCACAGTAACAGTGATATACCCCACAACCCTCACTGTAACACACTGATATACCCCACACCCCTCACTGTAACACTGATATACCCCACACCCCTCACTGTAACACACTGATAGACCCCACACCCCTCACTGTAAAACACTGATATACCCCACACCCCTCACTGTAACACACTGATATACCCCACACCCCTCACTGTAATAATGATATGCCCCACACCGCTCACTGTAACACTGATATACCCCGCACCCCTCACTGTAACACACTGATATACCCCACACCCCTCACTGTAACACTCGGATATACCCCACACCCCTCACTGTAACACACTGATATACCCCACACCCCTTACTGTAACACACTGATATGCTCCACACCCTTTACTGTAACACTCTGATATACCCCACACCCCTCACTGTAACACTGATATACCCCACACCCCTCACTGTAACACTGATATACCCCATACCCCTCACTGTAACACACTGATATACCCCACACCCCTCACTGTAATACAATAGTATACCCCAAACCCCTCACTGTAACACACTGATATACCCCACACCCCACACTGTAACACACTGATATACCCCACACCCCTCACTGTAACACCGATATACCCCACACCCCTCACTGTAACACACTGATATACCCCACACCCCTCACTGCAACACAGATATACCCCACACCCCTCACAGTAACACACTGATGCACCCCACACCCCTCACTGTAACACACTGATATACCGCACACCCCTCACTGTAACACTGATATACCCCACACACCTCACTGTAACACACTGATATGCCCCACACCCCTCACTGTAACACACTGATATACCCCACACACCTCACTGTAACACACTGATATACCCCACACCCCTCACTGTAACACACTGATATACCCCACACCCTTCACTGTAACACTGATATACCACACACCCGTTACTGTAACACTGATATACCCCACACCCCTCACTGTAACACTGATATACCCCACACCCTTCACTGTAACACACTGATATACACCACACCCCTCACTGTAACACTGATATACCCCACACCCCTCACTGTAACACACTGATATACTCCACACCCCTCACTGTAACACGCTGATATACCCCACACCCCTCACTGTAACACACTGATATACCCCACACCCCCCACTGTAACACACTGATATACCCCACACCCCTCACTGTAACACTGATATAACCCACACCCCTCACTGTAACACACCGATATACCTCACACCACTCACTGTAACACACTGATATACCCCACACACCTCACTGTAACACACTGATATATCCCACACCGCTAACTGTAACACACTGATATACTCCACACACCTCACTGTAACACGCTGATATACCTCACACACCTCACTGTAACACGCTGATAGACCCCACACCCCTCACTGTAACACTGATATACCCCACAGCACTCACTGTAACACACTGCTATACCTCACACCACTCACTGTAACACACTGATATACCCCACACCCCTCACTGTAACACTGATATACCCCACAGCACTCACTGTAACACACTGCTATACCTCACCCCCCTCACTGTAACACACTGATATACCCCACACCCCTCACTGTAACACACTGATATACCCCACACCCCTCAGTGTAACACTGATATACCCCACAGCACTCACTGTAACACACTGCTATACCTCACACCACTCACTGTAACACACTGATATACCCCACACCGCTCACTGTAACACACTGATATGCCCCACACCCCTCACTGTAACACACTGATATACCCCACACCCCTCACTGTAACACTGATATACTCCACACCCCTCACTGTAACACACTGATATACTCCACACCCCTCACTGTAACACACTGATATACCCCACACCACTCACTGTAAAACAATAATATACCCCACACCCCTCACTGTAACACACTGATATACCCCACACCCCTCACTGTAACACTCTGATATACCCCACACCCCTCACTGTAACACTGATATATCCCACACCCCTCACTTTAACACACTGATATACCCCACACACCTCACAGTAACACACTGATATACTCCACACCTCTCACTGTAACACACTGATATACCCCACACCCCTCACTGTAACACACTGATATACCCCACACCCCTCACTGTAACACACTGATATGCCCCACACCCCTCATTGTAACACACTGATATGCCACACACCCCTCACTGTAACACACTGATATACCCCACACCCCTCACTGTAACACACTGATATGCTCCACACCCTTTACTGTAACACACTGATATACCCCACACCCCTCGCTGTAACACTGATATACCCCACACCCCTCACTGTAACACTGATATACCCCACACCCCTCACTGTAACACACTGATATACCCCACACCCCTCACTGTAATACAATAGTATACCCCAAATCCCTCACTGTAACACGCTGATATACCCCACACCCCTCACTGTAACACACTGATATACCCCACACCCCTCACTGTAACACCGATATACCCCACACCCCTCACTGTAACACACTGATATACCCCACACCCCTCACTGCAACACAGATATACCCCACACCCCTCACAGTAACACACTGATACACCCCACACCCCTCACTGTAACACACTGATATACCTCACACCCCTCACTGTAACACTGATATACCCCACACACCTCACTGTAACACACTGATATGCCCCACACCCCTCACTGTAACACGCTGATATACCCCACACACCTCACTGTAACACACTGATATACCCCACACCCCTCACTGTAACACACTGATATACCCCACACCCCTCACTGTAGCACTGATATACCCCACACCCGTCACTGTAACACTGATATACCCCACACCCCTCACTGTAACACTGATATACCCCACACCCCTCACTGTAACACACTGATATACACCACACCCCTCACTGTAACACTGACATACCCCACACCACTCACTGTAACACTCTGATATACCCCACACCCCTCACTGTAACATGCTGATATACCCCACACCCCTCACTGTAACACGCTGATATACCCCACACCCCTCACTGTAACACACTGATATACCTCACACCACTCACTGTAACACACTGATATACCCCACACCCCTCACTGTAACACACTGATATACCCCACACCCCTCACTGTAACACTGATATACCCCACACCCCTCACTGTAACACACTGATATACCTCACACCACTCACTGTAACACACTGATATACCCCACACCCCTCACTGTAACACACTGATATATCCCACACCCCTAACTGTAACACACTGATATACTCCACACACCTCACTGTAACACGCTGATATACCCCACACACCTCACTGTAACACGCTGATAGACCCCACACCCCTCACTGTAACACTGATATACCCCACACCCCTTACTGTAACACACTGATATACCTCACACCACTCACTGTAACACACTGATATACCCCAAACCCCTCACTGTAACACTGATATACCCCACAGCACTCACTGTAACACACTGCTATACCTCACACCCCTCACTGTAACACACTGATATACCCCACACCCCTCACTGTAACACACTGATATACCCCACACCCCTCAGTGTGACACTGATATACCCCACAGCACTCACTGTAACACACTGCTATACCTCACACCACTCACTGTAACACACTGATATACACCACACCGCTCACTGAAACACACTGATATGCCCCACACCCCTCACTGTAACACACTGATATACCCCACACCCCTCACTGTAACACTGATATACTCCACACCCCTCACTGTAACACACTGATATACTCCACACCCCTCACTGTAACACACTGATATACCCCACACCACTCACTGTAAAACAATAATATACCCCACACCCCTCACTGCAACACAGAGATACCCCACACCCCTCACTGTAACACTCTGATATACCCCACACCCCTCACTGTAACACTGATGTACCCCACACCCCTCACTGTAACACACTGATATACCCCACACACCTCACAGTAACACACTGATATACCCCATACCCCTCACTGTAACACTCTGATATACACCACACCCCTCACTGTAACACTCTGATATACCCCACACCCCTCACTGTAACACTGATATACCCCACACCCCTCACTGTAACACACTGATATACCCCACACACCTCACATTAACACACTGATATACCCCACACCCCTCACTGTAACACACTGATATATCCCACACCTCTCACTGTAACACACTGATATACCCCACACCCCTCACTGTAACACACTGATATACCCCACACCCCTCACTTTTACACTCTGATATACACCACACCCCTCACTGTAACACTGATATACCCCACACCCCTCACTGTAACACACTGATATACCCCACACACCTCACTGTAACACAGTGATATACCCCACACCCCTCACTGTAACACTCTGATATACCCCACACCCCTCACTGTAACACTGATATACCCCACACCCCTCACTGTAACACACTGATATGCCCCACAACCCTCACTGTAACACACTGATATACTCCACACCCCTCACTGTAACACACTGATATACCCCACACCCATCACTGTAACACTGATATACCCCACACCCCTCACTGTAACACTGATATACCCCACACCCCTCACTGTAACACTGATATAACCCACACCCCTCAGTGTAACATTGATATACACCACACCCCTCAATGTAACACACTGATATGCCCCACACTCCTCACTGTAACACACTGATATACCCCACACCCCTCACTGTAACACACTGATATACCCCACACCCCTCACTGTAACACACTGATATACCCCACACCCCTCACTGTAACACACTGATATACCCCACACCCCCCACTGTAACACACTGATATACCCCACACCCCTCACTGTAACACACTGATATACCCCACACCCCTCACTGTAACACACTGATATACCCCACACCCCTCACTGTAACACACTGATATACCCCACACCCCTCACTGTAACACACTGATATAACCCACACCCCTCACTGTAACACTGATATACCCCACAACCCTCACTGTAGCACAATGATATGCCCCACACCCCTCACTGTAACACACTGATATGCCCCACACCCTCACTGTAACACACTGATATACCACACCCCTTACAGTAACACTGATATACCGCACACACCTCACAGTAACACACTGATATTCCCCACACCCCTCACTGTAACACTGATATACCCCAAACCCCTCACTGTAACACTGATATATCCCACACCCCTCACTGTAACACTGATATACCCCACACCCCTCACTGTAACACTGATATACCCCACACCCCTCACTGCAACACACTGATATACCCCACACCCCTCACTGTAACACTCTGATATACACCACACCCCTCACTGTAACTCTGATATACCCCACACCCCTCACTGTAACACACTGATATACCCCGCACCCCTCACTGTAACACTGATATACCCCACACCCCTCACTGTAACACTGATATACCCCACACCCCTCCCTGTAACACACTGATATACCCCACACCCCTCACTGTAACACAATGATATACCCCACACCCCTCACAGTAACACACTGATATACCTCATACCCCTCACTGTAACACACTGATATACACCACACCCCTCACTGTAACACACTGATATACCCCACACCCCTCACTGTAACACTGATATACCCCACATCACTCACTGTAACACACTGCTATACCTCACACCACTCACTGTAACACACTGATATACCCCACACCCCTCACTGTAACACACTGATATGCCCCACACCCCTCACTGTAACACACTGATATAGCCCACACCCCTCACTGTAACACACTGATATACCCGACAACCCTCACTGTAACACACTGATATACCCAACACCACTCACTGTAACACACTGATATACCCCACACCCCTCACTGTAACACACTGATATACCCCACAACCCTCACTGTAACACTCTGATATACCCCACCCCCCTCACTGTAACACACTGATATACCCCACACCCCTCACTGTAACACTGATATACCCCACACACCTCACTGTAACACTCTGATATACCCCACAACCCTCACTGTAACACACTGATATACCCCACACACCTCACTGTAACACTCTGATATACCCCACACCCCTCACTGTAACACACTGATATACCCCACACCCCTCACTGTAACACTCTGATATACCCCACACCCCTCACTGTAACACTCTGATATACCCCACACCCCTCACTGTAACACACTGATATACCCCACACCCCTCACTGTAACACTCTGATATACCCCACACCCCTCACTGTAACACACTGATATAACCCACACCCCTCACTGTAACACACTGATATACCCCACACCCCTCACTGTAACACACTGATATACCCCACACCCCTCACTGTAACACACTGATATACCCCACACCCCTCACTGTAACACTCTGATATACCCCACACCCCTCACTGTAACACACTGATATACCCCACACCCCTCACTGTAACACACTGATATACCCCACACCCCTCACTGTAACACACTGATTTTCCCCACACCCCTCACTGTAACACACTGATATACCCCACACCCCTCACTGTAACACACTGATATACCCCACAACCCTCACTGTAACACTCTGATAATCCCCACACCCCTCACTGTAAAACACTGATATACCCCACACCCCTCACTGTAACACTCTGATATACCCCACACCCCTCACTGTAAAACACTGATATACCCCACACCCCTCACTGTAACACACTGATATACCTCACACCCCTCACTGTAACACTGATATACCCCACACCCCTCACTGTAACACACTGATATACCCCACACCCCTCACTGTAACACACTGATATACCCCACACCCCTCACTGTAACACACTGATATACCCCACACCCCTCACTGTAACACACTGATATACCCCACACCCCTCACTGTAACACACTGATATACCCCACACCCCTCACTGTAACACTCTGATATACCCCACACCCCTCACTGTAACACACTGATATACCCCACACCCCTCACTGTAACACACTGATATACCCCACACCCCTCACTGTAACACACTGATTTTCCCCACACCCCTCACTGTAACACACTGATATACCCCACACCCCTCACTGTAACACACTGATATACCCCACACCCCTCACTGTAACACTCTGATAATCCCCACACCCCTCACTGTAAAACACTGATATACCCCACACCCCTCACTGTAACACTCTGATATACCCCACACCCCTCACTGTAAAACACTGATATACCCCACACCCCTCACTGTAACACACTGATATACCTCACACCCCTCACTGTAACACTGATATACCCCACACCCCTCACTGTAACACACTGATATACCCCACACCCCTCACTGTAACACACTGATATACCCCACACCCCTCACTGTAACACACTGATATACCCCACACCCCTCACTGTAACACTCTGATATACCCCACACCCCTCACTGTAACACACTGATATACCCCACACCCCTCACTGTAACACACTGATATACCCCACACCCCTCACTGTAACACACTGATATACCCCACACCCCTCACTGTAACACACTGATATACCCCACACCCCTCACTGTAACACACTGATATACCCCCACCCCTCACTGTAACACTCTGATAATCCCCACACCCCTCACTGTAAAACACTGATATACCCCACACCCCTCACTGTAACACTCTGATATACCCCACACCCCTCACTGTAAAACACTGATATACCCCACACCCCTCACTGAAACACTGATATACCCCACACCCCTCACTGTAACACACTGATATACCCCACACACCTCACTGTAACACTCTGATATACCCCACACCCCTCACTGTAACACACTGATATACCCCACACCCCTCACTGTAACACTCGGATATACCCCACACCCCTCACTGTAACACACTGATATACCCCACACCCCTCAGTGTAACACTCTGATATACCCCACACCCCTCACTATAACACTGATATACCCCACACCCCTCACTGTAACACACTGATATACCCCACACCCCTCACTGTAACACACTGATATAACTCACACCCCTCACTGTAACACTGATATACC
>NW_028225181.1:13723461-13783816 GCF_052327205.1 Somniosus microcephalus
GGGATTGCTACCGATGTGGCGGGACGAGCCATTATGCAAAGGACTGCAGGTTTGCAAAGGCAAAGTGCCACAATTGTGGAAAAATAGGGCACTTAAAGAAAGTCTGTAAAAGGGCAGTGAGTGAGAGAAGCAGTGCTAAAGGGGCAAAGCATGCTAAAGGGGGGAGGGAGAAGTAAACAAAGCGGGCTAATTACATACAAGAGGAGGAAGAGTCTAGTGAGTCTAGTGAGGAGGTTTTCACTATATACAGTATAGACACTTCAAGGCCCAACGTACCCCCTCTCACTCAGTATTTGATAGTGAACGGAGGTCAAGTAAAGTTTGAGATTGACACTGGATGTAGTGTAACCATAATGTCGCAGACTGAGTACGCCAAGCTATGGGGGGAAGCAAAAGTACCAGAGCTAGGTACATGCCCCATTAGTCTCAAAACCTACACAGGACAGAAGGTGGACATTTTGGGGGCGGCCGAAGTACAAGTGGAACACAAAGGAGTCACCAAAGAGCTTATGGTGGTAGTGGTAGCAGGGTCAGGGCCAAACCTGTTAGGGCGAGGGTGGATCAGTGAGTTGAGTGTGGACTGGCAGGCAATGAATAAAATGGAGGACAGTACAGAGGCACTGCAAGAAGTGCTGATGAAGCATGAGTTAGTGTTCAAGGATGAACTGGGCACCTTAAGGGGAGCCACAGCCAAGATTCATGTAGCCAGTGATGCCGCGCCTCGTTTCTTTAAACCAAGGTCGGTACCTTTTGCAATGAAAACCAAGGTTGAGGCGGAACTAGATCACCTGCTAAGGGACAAAGTAATAGAACCAGTGAAATTTTCAGACTGGGCGGCACCAATAGTCCCGGTATTGAAGCCCGACAGTAACGTAAGGGTGTGTGGTGACTATAAGTTAACAGTGAACAGAGTATCATCACTGGAACAGTACCCCATTCCGAGAATGGAGGACATGTTAACATCGCTCGCTGGGGGAGAAAGATTCAGCAAACTGGACATGAGTCATGCGTATCAGCAGATATTGCTAGATGAAGAATCAAAAAAGTTTGTCACAGTGAACACGCACAAGGGGCTGTTCACGTATGCCAGGTTACCATTTGGTGTCAGTTCTAGCCCAGCAATATTCCAACGGACTATGGAGGGCATTCTGCAGGGCATTCCAAAGGTGGCCGTGTACTTAGATAATATTCTGCTAACAGGAAGTGACGATCAGGATCACTTAAAAACACTGGACAAAGTGCTACAGCGGCTGGAAGAGGCGGAGCTACGCCTGAAACGGAGTAAGTTTAGTTTCATGGAGAAGGAAGTTACATTCCTGGGACATCGGGTGGATGCCACAGGCCTCCATCCATTACCAGGGAAAGTGCGGGCAGTGCAGGATGCACCTGCACCCACCTCAGTGACTGAACTGAAAGCCTATCTAGGGCTCCTGAATTATTATAACCGGTTTCTTCCAAACTTATCGATGCTGCTGGCACCCCTGCACAAACTGCTGAGAAAGGAGGAGCCATGGCGTTGGGGGCCAGAGCAAGCGAAAGCGTTTCAGCAGTCAAAGGAGCTACTTCAGTCCAGCAGGGTGTTGGTGCATTACGATGAGAAGAAGGAGCTGATAATGTCCTGCGACACATCACCCTATGGAGTGGGGACAGTGTTGGCCCACCGCATGCCAGATGGAGCAGAAAGGCCCATCGGGTTTGTTTCACGCACGCTCACAGCTGCGGAAAGGAACGATTCACAGCTTGATAAAGAGGGGTTGGCCATTATATTTGGAGTAAAGAAATTCCATAAGTACATATATGGGAGGAAGTTTGTAATCAGTACTGACCACAAGCCTCTTATTAGCTTACTGAATGAGATGAAAGCAGTGCCTCAAATGGCATCACAGAGAATAATGAGATGGGCAGTGATACTAAGAGCCTATGAATATGCGATCACGTACAGAGCCGGCAAAGAAAACGGGAACGCGGATGCTCTCAGCCGCCTGCCCCTCTCAAAATCTCCTCGCAGTACTTCCCCTGAGGAGCACGTCCTGATGCTGGATCAGGAGATCAGTCCCCTGATGACTTTAGCGCAAATCCAGGGCTGGACAGCCAAGGACCCCGTTCTGTCAAGGGTCCGTGCGTATGTGTTGAAAGGCTAGCCAGATCACCGTGAGGGACCGGAGTGCGCGCCGTACAGACAGAGACAGCACGAGCTCAGTGTCCAAGATGGATGTGTGCTATGGGGAGCACGCATCATAGTCCCAGAGCGGGGACGCTCTACTTTGATGGAACAGTTGCATCAATCGCACCCAGGAATGACTAGAATGAAAGGACTGGCAAGGAGCTACCTGTGGTGGCCTAACTTGGATGCTGAAATTGAGTCAAAGGTAAAGTCATGCACTATATGTCAGGAACAGAGGAAAGCACCTGCCAGGGCACCACTCCATCCCTGGGAGTGGCCCAGCAAACCCTGGAGGAGAATTCACATAGACTATGCGGGACCTTTTATGGGCAAAATGTTTTTGGTGCTGGTTGACGCTCACTCAAAGTGGATCGACGTTTATCCAGTGAGCTCTGCAACGGCTGAGGCCACACTGAATTGTCTCAGGAACAGCTTCAGCACGCATGGTATTCCAGAAATGATTGTATCCGACAATGCACAGTGTATTGTTAGTGAAGGGAGCAAAGAATTCATGGTAAGGAATGGAATCACACATATCACCTTGGCTCCATATCACCCAGCCTCAAATGGGTTAGCCGAGCGTGCCGTGCAGACTTTTAAGGAGCTCATGAGGAAGAGCTCAGGTGACACCCTGGAGACCAAGCTCAATGGAGCCTTGTTTAGTTATCGTATAACACCCCAAGCTACCACGGGGCTTTCTCCGGCTGAGTTGATGATGGGGAGAAAGTTGCAGTGCACGTTAGACCTGATACACCCAGATCTCAAAAGCAAGGTTGAGACAAAACAAACAAACCAAGAAGCGTACCATGACAAACATACTAAAGCTTGCCATTTCACCATAGGGGACTCTGTGTACACCCGGAACTTCGGTTATGGACCTAAATGGATACCAGGACTAATCCAGGACATTACAGGACCTGTGTTGTACTCCGTGTTACTAGGGGATGGTCGAGGGGTTCGTCGGCGTGTGGATCAGCTTTTCAGCCGGCAGCAGGGGGAACTGCCTCAGATGGAACAAAGGGCAGTAGAGGAGGCTGTTCCAGGACCCAGCATGGCTTATAAGGTGCCAGTGGACACTGGTACTGCCAGGCCACAGCGGGACAGAGTAAAACCAACATCAGAGACTACTCCAATCTCAAGTGTGAATGAACCTGAGAATCCACCACAAGTGGAATTAAGACGTTCACAAAGGATTCGCAAGCAACCAGAAAGACTTATACAAACCTGTTAAATTAGTCAGGGGTTAACCATGGTTAGAGCATACTGGTTAATTAAAACGTAGTACCTAGTAAGGGTTATTGTTTAAGAATTGCATACGGCAATCTTAAGGAGAGAGGAGTGTAGTAACCTGGGAGGTTATGAGTAACCTGATCCACCGGGTGGTGCTGTGGCAATTGGTCTCCTGAGTTAAGTCTGATCTGTACTGGTTGTACTCTTTGTTTTTGCTGCCTCATGGCAGAAGCTTTTATGTGCAAGGGTTGATTAAACCATGTTACGGAGTTAACCTGTGTCTGTCTCCATCTATGGCCACCTCAAGATACCACACTTCACTGAACTCCTTCCATGGCAAGAATATCCTTCCTCAGATAAGGCGACCAAAACGGCACACAATACTCAAGGTGCGGTCTCACCAAGGCCCTGTACAACTGCAGCAAGACATCCTTGTTCCTGTACTCAAACCCTCTTGCTATGAAGGCCAACATACCATTTGCCTTCTTAACCGCCTGCTGCACCTGCATGCTTACCTTCAGTGACTGGTGCACAAGGACACCCAGGTCTTGTTGCACTTCCCCTTCTCCCAATCTATTGCCATTCAGATAATAATCTGTCTTCCTGTTTTTGACACCAAAGTGGATAACCTCACATTTATCCACGTTATGCTTCTGCCCAATCACCCAACCTGTCAAAATCATACTGGAGTTTCTCTGCATCCTCCTCACAGCACACACGCCCACCCAGCTTTGTGTCGTCTGCAAACTTGGAGATATTTCATCTAGTTCCCTTATCTAGATCATTAATATATATTGTGAATAGCTGGGGTCCTAGGACCGATCCCTGCGGTACACCACTAGTCAGTGCCTGCCACTCGGGAAAAGACCTGTTTATTCCAACTCTTTGCTTTCTGTCTGCCAACCAGTTCTCTATCGAAGTCAGTACCTTACCCCCAATCCCATGTGCCTTAACTTTACATGCTAATCTCTTATGCGGGTCCTTATCGAAAGCCTTCTGAAAGTCCAAATACACCACATCCACTGGTTCTCCCTTATCTATCCTACCAGTTACATCTCTCTCCCCCACTCTCCGTCTCTCCCCACTCTCCGTCTCTCCCTCTCTCTCCCTCTCTCTCCCTCTCTCCCCCTCTCTCCCCGTCTGTCTCTCCCTCCGTCTCTCACTCCCCGTCGCTCTCTCTCTTTCCCTATCTCCCTCTCTCTCTCTCTCCCAATCTCTCTCTCTCTATCTCCCTGTCTCCCTTTGTCTGTCTCCCCCTCTGTCTCTCTCTCCCTCTGTCTGTCTCTCCCTCTCTCTGTCTCTCTCCCTCTCTGTCTCTCTCTCTCCCTCTGTCTCGGTCTCTCTCTCCCCCCCGTCTCTCTCCCTCTGTCTCCCTCTCTCTCTCTTTCTGTGTGTCTCTCTCTCTGTCTGTGACTCTCCCTCCGTCACTCTCTTTTTCTCTCCCTCCGTCTCACTTTCTCTCTGTTGTCTCTCTCTCTCCCATTCCCTCTCCCTCTCTCTCTCCCTCTCTCTCCTTTTGTCTCTCTCTCCCTGTGTGTGTGTGTCTCTCTCTTTCTGTCTGTCTCTGTGTCCCTCTCTCTCTCTGTGTGTCTCTCTCTCCCTCTGCCCCTCACTACCACTGCCCCTCACTCCCTCTGCCTCTCCCTCCCTCTGTCTTTCTCTCCCTCCCTCTGTCTCTCTCTCTCTCCCTCTGTCTCTCTCCCTCCCTCTGTCTCTCTCTCCCTCCCTCTCTCACTCTCCCCCTCTCTCTCTCACTCTCCCCGTCTCTCACTCTCCCCGTCTCTCACTCTCCCCGTCTCTCACTCTCCCCATCTCTCACTCTCCCCGTCTCTCACTCTCCCCGTCTCTCACTCTCTCTGTCTCTCACTCTCCGTCTCTCACTCTCCCCGTCTCTCACTCTCCCCGTCTCTCACTCTCCCCGTCTCTCACTCTCCCCGTCTCTCACTACCCTCGTCTCTCACTCCCCCCGTCTCTCACTCCCCCCGTCTCTCACTCCCCCCGTCTCTCACTCCCCCCATCTCTCACACCCCCCGTCTCTCACTCCCCCCGTCTCTCACTCCCCCGTCTCTCACTCCCCCGTCTCTCACTCTCCCCGTCTCTCACTCCCCTCGTCTCTCACTCCCCCTGTCTCTCACTCTCCCCGTCTCTCAATCTCTCTGTCTCTCACTCTCCGTCTCTCACTCTTCCCATCTCTCACTCTCCGTCTCTCACGCTCCCCGTCTCTCACTCTCCCCGTCTCTCACTCTACCCGTCTCTCACTCTCCCCGTCTCTCACTCTCCCCGTCTCTCACTCTCCCCGTCTCTCACTCTCCCCGTCTCTCACTCCCCCGTCTCTCACTCTCCCCGTCTCTCACTCTCCCCGTCTCTCACTCCCCCGTCTCTCACTCTCCCCGTCTCTCACTCTTCCCGTCTCTCACTCTCCCCATCTCTCTCACTCTCCCCGTCTCTCACTCCCCCCGTCTCTCACTCTTCCCGTCTCTCACTCTCCCCATCTCTCTCACTCTCCCCATCTCTCACTCTCCCCGTCTCTCACTCTCCCCGTCTCTCACTCCCCCCGTCTCTCACTCTCCCCGTCTCTGTCACTCTCCCCGTCTCTCACTCTCCCCGTCTCTCACTCTCCCCGTCTCTCACTCTCCCCGCATCTCACTCTTCCCGTCTCTCACTCTCCCCATCTCTTTCACTCTCCCCATCTCTCACTCTCCCCGTCTCTCACTCTCCCCGTCTCTCACTCTCCCCGTCTCTCACTCTCCCCGTCTCTCACTACCCTCGTCTCTCACTCCCCCCGTCTCTCACTCCCCCCGTCTCTCACTCCCCCCGTCTCTCACTCTCCCCGTCTCTCACTCCCCCCGTCTCTCACTCCCCCGTCTCTCACTCCCCCGTCTCTCACTCTCCCCTTCTCTCACTCCCCTCGTCTCTCACTCCCCCTGTCTCTCACTCTCCCCGTCTCTCACTCTCTCTGTCTCTCACTCTCCGTCTCTCACTCTTCCCATCTCTCACTCTCCGTCTCTCACGCTCCCCGTCTCTCACTCTCCCCGTCTCTCACTCTACCCGTCTCTCACTCCCCCGTCTCTCACTCTCCCCGTCTCTCACTCTCCCCGTCTCTCACTCCCCCGTCTCTCACTCTCCCCGTCTCTCACTCTTCCCGTCTCTCACTCTCCCCATCTCTCTCACTCTCCCCGTCTCTCACTCCCCCCGTCTCTCACTCTTCCCGTCTCTCACTCTCCCCATCTCTCTCACTCTCCCCATCTCTCACTCTCCCCGTCTCTCACTCTCCCCGTCTCTCACTCCCCCCGTCTCTCACTCTCCCCGTCTCTGTCACTCTCCCCGTCTCTCACTCTCCCCGTCTCTCACTCTCCCCGTCTCTCACTCTCCCCGCATCTCACTCTTCCCGTCTCTCACTCTCCCCATCTCTTTCACTCTCCCCATCTCTCACTCCCCCCGTCTCTCACTCTCCCCGTCTCTCTCACTCTCCCCGTCTCTCACTCTCCCCGTCTCTCACTCCCCCCGTCTCTCACTCTCCCCGTCTCTCTCACTCTCCCCGTCTCTCACTCTCCCCGTCTCTCACTCTCCCCGTCTCTCACTCTTGCCGTCTCTCACACTCCCCGTCTCTCACTCTCCCCGCCTCTCACTCTTGCCGTCTCTCACTCTCCCCGTCTCTCACTCTCCCCATCTCTCACTCTCCCCGTCTCTCACTCTTGCCGTCTCTCACACTCCCCGTCTCTCACTCCCCCCGTCTCTCACCCTCCCCGTCTCTCACTCTCCCCGTCTCTCACTCTCCCGGTCTGTCACTCCCCCCGTCTCTCACTCTCCCCGTCTCTCACTCTCCCCGTCTCTCACTCTCCCCGTCTCTCACTCTCCCCGTCTCTCACTCTCTCCGTCTCTCACTCTCCCCGTCTCTCACTCTCCCCGTCTCTCACTCCCCCCGTCTCTCACTCCCCCGTCTCTCACTCTCTCCGTCTCTCACTCTCCCCGTCTCTCACTCTCCCCGTCTCTCACTCTCCCGTCTCTCACTCCCCCGTCTCTCACTCTCCCCGTCTCTCACTCTCCCCGTCTCTCACTCTCCCCGTCTCTCACTCTCCCGTCTCTCACTCCCCCGTCTCTCACTCTCCCCGTCTCTCACTCTCCCCGTCTCTCACTCTCCCCATCTCTCACTCTCCCCGTCTCTCACTCTCCCGTCTCTCACTCCCCCGTCTCTCACTCTCCCCGTCTCTCACTCTCCCCGTCTCTCACTCTCCCCGTCTCTCACTCTCCCGTCTCTCACTCCCCCGTCTCTCACTCTCCCGTCTCTCACTCCCCCGTCTCTCACTCTCCCCGTCTCTCACTCTCCCCGTCTCTCACTCTCCCCGTCTCTCACTCTCCCCGTCTCTCACTCTCCCCGTCTCTCACTCTCCCCGTCTCTCACTCCCCCGTCTCTCACTCTCCCCGTCTCTCACTCTCCTCGTCTCTCACTCTCCCCGTCTCTCACTCTCCCCGTCTCACACGCTCCCCGTCTCTCACACTCCCCGTCTCTCACTCTCCCCGTCTCTCACGCTCCCCGTCTCTCACTCTCCCCGTCTCTCACGCTCCCCGTCTCTCACTCTCCCCGTCTCTCACGCTCCCCGTCTCTCACTCTCCCCGTCTCTCACTCCCCCCGTCTCTCACTCCCCCCGTCTTTCACTCTCAATTCAATTCAATTCAAATCGCTTTATTGGCAGCACGGAGCATAGTGGTTAGCACTGTTGCCTCACAGCGCCAGGGACTCGGGTTCGAATCCAGCCTCAGGCGACTGTCTGTGTGGAGTTTGCACATTCTCCCCGTGTTTGCGTGGGTTTTCTCCGGGTGCTCCGGTTTCCTCCCACAGTCCAAAGATGTGCGGGTTAGGTTGATTGGCTATGATAAATTGACCCTTAGTGTTAGGGGGATTAAATACGTGGGGTTACGGGGATAGGGTGGAATATGTGTTGGTGTAGGGGTTTAGGGGAATCGGGTGGGATATGTGTCGGTGCAGGCACGATGGGCCGAAATGGCCTCTATCTGCACTGTGGGGTTTCTGTGATAAGGTACATTTTATGTTGCCAAAGCATCAAAATACATTTATGGTTGAACACATAAACGCAGATCTATTCATACATTGTATAAACAGATATATCCCTAAGTGTATAAATATACATTCGCATAATTTATATATACTCTTTTCTTAGGTTTACTGGTTGTCCCTCTGTTTATGGCAAGCTGTAACATAGTGTGCCGCTAGTGTTACGCAGTTTCTCTCTTCCCCTAGTAGGTATGGGAGTTTTTGGTCGTCATTCAGATTTCTGAATTCAGGGCATATTTGTGAGAATTTTTGGTAGAAATTCTCCCTGATGCCCTGATATTTTCCACAGGCTGTGAGGAAGTGCATCTCTGTCTCCACCACTCCCTGACTGCAGTGAGAGCATATCCTGTCCTCTCTTGGCAGCCTGGTCTGCCTGTGTCTGCCTTTTTCGATCGCTAGGCTATGTTCACTAAGTCTGTACCTTGTCAAGGTTTTTCTCAGTTTGCTATCCTTTACCATGGTCAGGTAGTCAGCCATGTTGCATTGTCTGTTTAGGGCCAAGTAGCAATTGAGTTTGCTTTGGGTTTTTGTTGTTTCTGCCCAATATGACAGGTATTTTTCCTTTTGCTTAGTGACAATTGTGTTGGGTCGAATTCTCTGTGCTACGATGTCACTGTCCTGGGGCTGGTTATTGTTAGTAGTGTCAGTGGTTGCTTCACTGAGTCCCAGGACTAGTTGACTGAGGGTGTTCTTCTTTATGGTCCTCTCTTGGCATTTCAAGGCTTCGTAATGATAGCAGTGGGGGTTGCTCATTTTTAGGTGTTTCCAAAATTTGGTGGCTCTTTTTTGGATAGTGATTATTAATGGATATTGGCCTAGTTCTGACCTGCATGCATTGTTTACGGTTTTCCTTTGAGTCCGGAGGATACTTTTACAGAATTCTGCATGTAGGATCTCAATTGGGTGTTTGTCCCATTTTGAAAATTCTTGTTGTGTTAGCGGTCCCCACACTTCACTGCCATAGAGTGCAATTGGTTCAATTACTGATTTGAAAATTTTGAGCCAAATGCTAATTGGGATTTCTATTTGGATTGATCTTTTAATGGCATAGAAAGCCCTTCTAGCTTTCTCTTTCAGTTCATTCACAGCCAGTTTGAAATTTCCCGTAGAGCTGATTTTTATGCCCAAGTATGTGTAGTTAGTGGTTTGTTCGATTTTAGTTGTTCCTACTGTGAAATTTATTTTGGGTCCCTGATGTCTGGATCTTTGCTGGAACACGAGGACTTTGGTCTCTCACTCCCCCCGTCTCTCACTCTCCCCGTCTCTCACTCTCCCCGTCTCTCACTCTCCCCGTCTCTCACTCTCCCCGTCTCTCACACTCCCCGTCTCTCACTCTCCCCGTCTCTCACTCTCCCCGTCTCTCACTCTCCCCGTCTCTCACTCTCCCCGTCTCTCACTCCCCCCGTCTCTCACTCCCCCCGTCTCTCACTCTCCCCGTCTCTCACTCTCCCAGTCTCTCTCTCCCCCCTCTCTCCTGCCCTCTCTCTGTTCCCCTCACACTCCCTGTCCCCCACTCTCTCTCTCTCTCTGTCCCCCTCTCGCTCTCGCCCTGTCCCCCTCTCTCTCTCTCTCTTTCTCTCTCTCTGTCTGTCTCTCTCTCTCTGTCTCTCTCTCTCTCTCTGTCTCTCTCTCTGTCCCCCCTCTCTCTCTCTCTCTGTCCCCTCTCTCTCTCTGTCCCCCCTCTCTCTCTCTCTCTCTGTCCCCCCCTCTCTCTCTCTGTCCCCTCTCTCTCTCTGTCGCCTCTCTCTCTCTGTCCCCCCTCTCTCTCTCTGTCCCCTCTCTCTCTCTCTGTCCCCTCTCTCTCTCTCTCTCTGTCCCCTCTCTCTCTTTCTGTCCCCCTCTCTCTCTGTCCCCCCCTCTCTCTCTCTGTCCCCCCTCTCTCTCTCTGTCCCCCCTCTCTCTCTCTGTCCCCCCCTCTCTCTCTCTGTCCCCCCCTCTCTCTCTCTGTCCCCCTCTCTCTCTCTGTCCCCCCTCTCTCTGTCCCCTCTCTCTCTCTGTCCCCCCTCTCTCTCTCTGTCCCCCTCTCTCTCTCTGTCCCCCCTCTCTCTCTCTGTCCCCCTCTCTCTCTCTGTCCCCTCTCTCTCTCTCTCTGTCCCCCCTCTCGCTCTCTGTCCCCCCCTCTCTCTCTCTGTCCCCCTCTCTCTCTCTGTCCCCTCTCTCTCTCTCTCTGTCCCCCTCTCTCTCTCTGTCCCCCCCTCTCTCTCTCTGTCCCCCCCTCTCTCTCTGTCCCCTCTCTCTCGCTCTCTCTGTCCCCCCTCTCTCTCTCTCTCTTTCCCCCCCTCTCTCTCTGTCCCCTCTCCCTCTCTCTGTCCCCCCCTCTCTCTCTCTGTCCCCTCTCTCTCTCTCTGTCCCCACCTCTCTCTCTCTGTCCCCCCTCTCTCTCTCTGTCCCCCCTCTCTCTCTCTGTCCCCCCTCTCTCTCTCTCTGTCCCCTCTCTCTCTCTCTGTCCCCCCCTCTCTCTCTCTGTCCCCCCTCTCTCTCTCTCTCTCTGTCCCCCCCCCTCTCTCTGTCCCCCCCTCTCTCTCTCTGTCCCCCTCTCTCTCTCTGTCCCCCCTCTCTCTCTCTGTCCCCCTCTCTCTCTCTGTCCCCTCTCTCTCTCTCTCTCTGTCCCCCCTCTCTCTCTCTGTCCCCCCTCTCTCTCTCTGTCCCCCTCTCTCTCTGTCCCCTCTCTCTCTCTCTCTCTGTCCCCCTCTCTCTCTCTGTCCCCCCTCTCTCTCTCTGTCCCCCTCTCTCTCTCTGTCCCCTCTCTCTCTCTCTTTGTCCCCCCTCTCTCTCTCTCTCTGTCCCCTCTCTCTCTCTCTGTCCCCCCTCTCTGTCTCTCTCTGTCCCCCCCTCTCTCTGTCCCCACCTCTCTCTCTCTGTCCCCTCTCTCTCTCTGTCCCCCCTCTCTCTCTCTGTCCCCTCTCTCTCTCTCTGTCCCCCCCTCTCTCTCTCTGTCCCCTCTCTCTCTCTCTGTCCCCCCTCTCTGTCTCTCTCTGTCCCCCCCTCTCTCTCTCTGTCCCCACCTCTCTCTCTCTGTCCCCTCTCTCTCTCTGTCCCCCCCTCTCTCTCTCTGTCCCCTCTCTCTCTCTCTGTCCCCCCCTCTCTCTCTCTGTCCCCTCTCTCTCTGTCCCCTCTCTCTCTCTCTGTCCCCCCCTCTCTCTCTCTGTCCCCCCTCTCTCTCTCTGTCCCCCCTCTCTCTCTCTCTCTCTGTCCCCCCCTCTCTCTCTGTCCCCTCTCTCTCTCTCTGTCCCCCCCTCTCTCTCTCTGTCCCCTCTCTCTCTCTCTGTCCCCACCTCTCTCTCTCTGTCCCCTCTCTCTCTCTGTCCCCCCCTCTCTCTCTCTGTCCCCCCTCTCTCTCTCTGTCCCCCCTCTCTCTCTCTCTCTCTGTTCCCCCCTCTCACTCTCTCACTCTCTCTCCCCCCAGTTCCAAGGTTTCCAGATGAAGTTGACGGATGCAGTCCGGCGAGCTCACCAGCTGCAATCTCTGCCGGGCCGGGCTAATGGGGTCCTTCTCCTGGAGCGACCGATCCAGATCGACTCCTACCTGGGCCTGGTGTCCTCCCTCATCAACTGGACTCAGCTGGGATACGCCAAACCTCGTGGATCATTCGGCTTCTAGACCAGGGAGTGCTTCACCAACTGTCCCAGCTCCCCGTGTCCAACTCCTGCTCCATCCCACCCCCGACTGGTGGACAATCACTTCTCTCAATAAACTCACCAAGTATTCAAACTCCTGCTCCTCCATTTAATATAGAAACAGAAAATGCTGGAAATACTCAGCAAGTCAGGCAGCACCTGTGGCGAGACAAACAGAGTTAACGTTTCAGGTCGATGACACTTCGTCAGAACCGGAAAAAGTTGAAGATGGAACAGGTTTTTAAGCAAGGACAGGGAAAGTGAGGAGAGGAGGAAAGAACAAAAGGGAAGATCTGTGATAGGATGGAAGGCCGGAGAGATTGCGAGGCATTAAGAGATGGTGCAAGGCAAAAGGAGATGTACAAAATTATGCGGGGCATAGATAGGGTAGATAGAAAGGAACTTTTCCCCTTAGTAGAGGGGTCAATAACCAGGGGGCACAGTTTCAAGGTAAGAGGCAGGAGGTTTAGAGGAGATTTGAGGAAATACTTTTTCACCCAGAGGGTGGTTGGAATCTGGCACTCACTGCCTGAAAGGGTGGTAGAGGCAGGAACCCTCACAACATTCAAGAAGCATTTAGATGAGCGCTTGAAACGCCAGAGCATACAAAGCTACGGACCAAGTGCTGGAATATGGGATTAGAATAGACAGGGCCTGATGGCCGGTGTGGACACGATGGGCCGTATAACTCTATGGCTCTATGAAATGGTAATGGGACAAGTTAAGAAATAAAAGATGGCTCGAGATGAAGGGTAAATGGCGACGGCTGAATGATCGACAGCTGCCATGAGAGAGAAAAAAGATTGGGTCAGAGGTTCTGGTCTGAAATTGTTGAACCGGATGTTGAGTCCAGAAGGTTGTAAAGTGCCTCGATTTAATGACAGAGGCAGAGAGCGAGAGGGGCAGAGGGAGATGGGAACATCTAGGAAACAGAATCCATTCACAAGATGCTTTTCACTATATTTATTGATGATGTGGAGGACTGTGCACTGCTCTGGTCTCTATTATAGAGGCAATGGAGAAGATGCAAAAAAGATTCACCAGAATGATAAGAACACAAGAAACAGGAGCAGGAATGGACCACTTGGCCCCTCGAGCCTGCTCCGCCATTTAATAAGATCATGGCTGATCTCGGGCTCAAAACCACTCCCCCGCCCGCTCCCCATAACCCTTCACTCCCTTATCTTGCAAAAATCTGTCTATCTCCACCTTAAATGTATTTAATGACCCAGCCTCCACAGCTCTCTGGGGCAGAGAATTCCACAGATTTACGACCCTCTGAGAGAAGAAATTCCTCCTCATCTCAGTTCTAAAAGGGCGACCCTTTATTCTGAGACTGTGCCCCCGAGTTCTAGATTTCCCCACGAGGGGAAACATCCTCTCTGCATCTACCTTGTCGAGCCCCCTCAGTATCTTATATGTTTCAATAAGATACCAGAACTGAGAGGTTATACCTATCAGGAAAGGATGAATATGCTGGGGCTGAGGGGTGACCTGATGGGGTTTGATAGGGTAGATGTGGAGAAGGGTCCACTTGTGGGCGAGACCAGAAATAGGGGCCATAAATACAAGATAGTCACTAATAAATCCAATCGGGAATTCAGGAGAAACTTCTTTACCCAGAGAGTGGTGAGAATGTGGAACTCGCTACCACAGGGAGTGGTTGAGGTGAACAGGATAGATGAATTAAAGGGGAGGCTGGATAAAGGCATGAGGGAGAAGGGAATAGAGGGTTCTGCTGATAGAGTTAGCTGAAGGAGGGTGGGGTGTAGGATAGGGTGCACCCGATTAGGATTTGGTAAACGTTATTAAAATTCTATAACCATTTTTCTATAACTATGTGAAATTTTAAGTTAAAAGCCTGTATAAAATGGCGAATGGCTGAGAGCAAAGCAGGATGGGATTATGCCAACCTGACTAAAAACCTCTGTTTAAAATGACTGAAGTAATGGAATGTTGTGCTAAGTTTATGGAGTCGAGGAATTCAGCAATATTATACTTAAAGAGATAAAAACGAGAGAGAGAGATAAGAGTTGGAGACATCCTTCCTTGGTACAGCTATAGGATGGACAGACTGTTTAGGAAACATTCTAGAGAGTGTTCTGTGAAAAGTGAATATCTGAGTTAAGGGTACATTGTTATTCATAGAGAAAAAGTCAGAAGGATCAACAAGGTCATGAGATGGCTAACGAGGGAAGCAAGACTTTTTACCAGGTGTCAGAGGGTTAATTACTGCCACATAGGCAAAACGAGAAGAAAAGGGGTATAAAGGTACAGGTTTTGAACATCGAAAGTGCGCACCGTGTAACCAGAGATTGACAGGAGCATCGGTCAACAGAGCACAGCAAGATCCCAAGCAAGCGAGCTTCGGTCAACGGAACACAGCAAGATCCCAAGGAAGCAAGCTTCAGTCAACAGAACACAGCAAGATCCCAAGGAAGCGAGCTTCAGTCAACAGAACACAGCAAGATACATCAGGAGACGTGCGCCGTGGTCACTCGGAAGGAACGCCGGGGTTCAATGAACAGACTGTGACTATCTTCTTGTTAATTATTATTTCTCTGTACTGGATGTTTAATGTTGAATAAACCTGTTTTACTGATACACAATATACCTGGACCCAGAGTGGTTCGTGTAGTCACGGACACATTATTATAAGAGCAGGAGCATTAAAGTGGCACAGACCTGTTAGGCTGAATGGCATGTTTCTATGGTCTAAATACTATATAACTCGAGGTGGCTTGAATAAAGGAATTGCAGGGGATATACGGCCCAGAAACAGGCCATTCGGCTCAACCAGTCCGTGCTGGTGTTTATGATCCACTCGAGTTTCCTCCCGTCTTTCCTCATCTAAATCCATCAGCACGTCTCTGGATCAGTAGTCCGAGCCTCTGGATTACGAGTCCAGTGACATTACCACGATGCTAGCGTACCCCAAGTGACTGGACAAAACTATGGCAGATAGAGTTCAATGTGAGGTCATGCATTTTGGATTCAAGAAAGACTATTTGGAGTATTTTCTAAATGGCATGATGCGAGGAACTGTAGAGGAGTGGGGAGATTGAGGAGTCCATGCACAAAAATCTCGACAAACTAGTGGCCAGGTACAACAAAACTTAACTGGACCAGCCACATAAATACTGTGGCAACAAGAGCAGGTCAGAGGCTGGGTATTCTGCGGCGAGTGTCTCACCTCCTGACTCCCCAAAGCTTTTCCACCATCTACAAGGCACAAGTCAGGAGTGTGATGGAATACACTCCACTTGCCTGGATGAGTGCAGTTCCAACAACACAAGAAGCTCGATACCATCCAGGACAAAGCAGCCCGCCTGATTGACACCACATCCACCACCTTAAACATTCACTCCCTCCACCACCGGCGCACCGTGACTGCAGTGTGTACCATCTACAAGATGCACTGCAGCAACTCGCCAAGGCTTCTTCAGCAGCACCTCCCAAACCCGCGACCTCTTCCACCTAGAAGAACAAGGGCAGCAAGCACATGGGAACACCACCGCCTCCAAGTTCCCCTCCAAGTCACACGCCATCCTGACTTAGAAGTATATCGCCGATCCTTCATCGTCGCTGGGTCAAAATACTGGAAATCCCTACCTAACAGCACTGTGGGAGCACCTTCACCACACGGACTGCAGCGGTTCAAGAAGGTGGATCACCACCACATTCTCAAGGGCAATTAGAACTAGGACACTGGGACAGCTTCTTCCTCCCTTCTATAGTTTCCTTGGAACCTTACAACCCACCTAAACAGGGAGACGGGGCCTCGGTTTAACATCCCACTGAACAGGGAGACGGGGCCTCGGTTTAACATCCCCCTGAACAGGGAGACGGGGCCTCGGTTTAACATCCCCCTGAACAGGGAGACGGGGCCTCGGTTTAACATCCCCCCTGAACAGGGAGACGGGGCCTCGGTTTAACATCCCCCTGAACAGGGAGACGGGGCCTCGGTTTAACATCCCACTGAACAGGGAGACGGGGCCTCGGTTTAACATCCCACTGAACAGGGAGACGGGACCTCGGTTTAACATCCCCTGAACAGGGAGACGGGGCCTCGGTTTAACATCCCCCTGAACAGGGAGACGGGGCCTCGGTTTAACATCCCCCTGAACAGGGAGACGGGACCTCGGTTTAACATCCCCCTGACCAGGGAGACGGGGCCTCGGTTTAACATCCCCCTGAACAGGGAGACGGGGCCTCGGTTTAACTCCCCCTGAACAGGGAGACGGGGCCTCGGTTTAACATCCCCCTGAACAGGGAGACGGGGCCTCGGTTTAACATCCCCCTGAACAGGGAGACGGGGCCTCGGTTTAACATCCCCCTGAACAGGGAGACGGGGCCTCGGTTTAACATCCCCCTGAACAGGGAGACGGGGCCTCGGTTTAACATCCCCCTGAACAGGGAGACGGGGCCTCAGTTTAACATCCCCTGAACAGGGAGACGGGGCCTCGGTTTAACATCCCCCTGAACAGGGAGACGGGGCCTCGGTTTAACATCCCCCTGAACAGGGAGACGGGGCCTCGGTTTAACATCCCGTTAACAGGGAGACGGGGCCTCAGTTTAACATACCCTGAACAGGGAGACGGGGCCTCGGTTTAACATCCCCCTGAACAGGGAGACGGAGCCTCGGTTTAACATCCCCTTGAACAGTGAGACGGGGCCTCGGTTTAACATCCCCCCTGAACAGGGAGACGGGGCCTCGGTTTAACATCCCCCTGAACAGGGAGGCGGGGCCTCGGTTTAACATCCCCTTGAACAGAGAGACGGGGCCTCGGTTTAACATCCCCCTGAACAGGGTGACGGGGCCTCGGTTTGACATCGCCCTGAACAGGGAGACGGGGCCTCGGTTTAACATCCCCCTGAACAGGGAGACGGGGCCTCGGTTTAACATCACCCTGAACAGGGAGACGGGGCCTCGGTTTAAAATCCTTCTGAACAGGGAGACGGGGCCTGGGTTTAACATCCCCCTGAACAGGGAGACGGGGCCTTGGTTTAACATCCCCCTGAACAGGGAGACGGGGCCTCGGTTTAACATCCCCCTGAACAGTGAGATGGGGCCTTGGTTTAACATCCCCCTGAACAGGGAGATGGGGCCTCGGTTTAACATCCCCCTGAACAGGGAGACGGGGCCTCGGTTCAACATCCCCTAAACAGGAAGACGGGGCCTCGGTTTAACATCCCCCTGAACAGGGAGACGGGCCTCGGTTTAACATCCCCCTGAACAGGGAGACGGGCCTCGGTTTAACATCCCCCTGAACAGGGAGACGGGGCCTCGGTTTAACATCCCCCTGAACAGGGAGACGGGGCCTCGGTTTAACATCCCCCTGAACCAGGAGACGGAGCCTCGGTTTAACATCCCCCCTGAACAGGGAGACGGGTCCTCGGTTTAACATCCCCCTGAACAGGGAGACGGGGCCTCGGTTTAACATCCCTCTGAACAGGGAGACGGGGCCTCGGTTTAACATCCCCCTGTACTGGGAGACGGGGCCTCGGTTTAACAGCCCCCGGAACAGGGAGACGGGGCCTCGGTTTAACATCCCCTGAACAGGGAGACGGGGCCTCGGTTTAACATCCCCCTGAACAGGGAGACGGGGCCTCGGTTTAACATCCCCCTGAACAGGGAGACGGGGCCTCGGTTTAACATCCCCCTGCACAGGGAGACGGGGCCTCGGTTTAACATCCCCCTGAACAGGGAGACGGGGCCTCGGTTTAACATCCCCCTGAACAGGGAGACGGGGCCTCGGTTTAACATCACCTTGAACAGGGAGATGGGGCCTCGGTTTAACATCCCCCTGAACAGGGAGACGGGGCCTCGGTTTAACATCCCCCTGAACAGGGAAACGGGGCCTCAGTTTAACATCCCCCTGAACAGGGAGACAGGGCCTCGGTTTAACATCCCCTGAACAGGGAGACGGGGCCTCGGTTTAACATCACCTTGAACAGGGAGACGGGCCCTCGGTTTAACATCCCCCCTGAACAGGGAGACGGGCCCTCGGTTTAACATGCCCCTGAACAGGGAGATGGGGCCTCGGTTTAACATCCCCCTGAACAGGGAGACGGGGCCTCGGTTTAACATCCCCCTGAACAGGGAGACGGGGCCTCAGTTTAACATCCCCTGAACAGGGAGACGGGGCCTCGGTTTAACATCCCCCTGAACAGGGAGACGGGGCCTCGGTTTAACATCCCCCTGAACAGGGAGACGGGGCCTCGGTTTAACATCCCGTTAACAGGGAGACGGGGCCTCAGTTTAACATACCCTGAACAGGGAGACGGGGCCTCGGTTTAACATCCCCCTGAACAGGGAGACGGAGCCTCGGTTTAACATCCCCTTGAACAGTGAGACGGGGCCTCGGTTTAACATCCCCCCTGAACAGGGAGACGGGGCCTCGGTTTAACATCCCCCTGAACAGGGAGGCGGGGCCTCGGTTTAACATCCCCTTGAACAGAGAGACGGGGCCTCGGTTTAACATCCCCCTGAACAGGGTGACGGGGCCTCGGTTTGACATCGCCCTGAACAGGGAGACGGGGCCTCGGTTTAACATCCCCCTGAACAGGGAGACGGGGCCTCGGTTTAACATCACCCTGAACAGGGAGACGGGGCCTCGGTTTAAAATCCTTCTGAACAGGGAGACGGGGCCTGGGTTTAACATCCCCCTGAACAGGGAGACGGGGCCTTGGTTTAACATCCCCCTGAACAGGGAGACGGGGCCTCGGTTTAACATCCCCCTGAACAGTGAGATGGGGCCTTGGTTTAACATCCCCCTGAACAGGGAGATGGGGCCTCGGTTTAACATCCCCCTGAACAGGGAGACGGGGCCTCGGTTCAACATCCCCTAAACAGGAAGACGGGGCCTCGGTTTAACATCCCCCTGAACAGGGAGACGGGCCTCGGTTTAACATCCCCCTGAACAGGGAGACGGGCCTCGGTTTAACATCCCCCTGAACAGGGAGACGGGGCCTCGGTTTAACATCCCCCTGAACAGGGAGACGGGGCCTCGGTTTAACATCCCCCTGAACCAGGAGACGGAGCCTCGGTTTAACATCCCCCCTGAACAGGGAGACGGGTCCTCGGTTTAACATCCCCCTGAACAGGGAGACGGGGCCTCGGTTTAACATCCCTCTGAACAGGGAGACGGGGCCTCGGTTTAACATCCCCCTGTACTGGGAGACGGGGCCTCGGTTTAACAGCCCCCGGAACAGGGAGACGGGGCCTCGGTTTAACATCCCCTGAACAGGGAGACGGGGCCTCGGTTTAACATCCCCCTGAACAGGGAGACGGGGCCTCGGTTTAACATCCCCCTGAACAGGGAGACGGGGCCTCGGTTTAACATCCCCCTGCACAGGGAGACGGGGCCTCGGTTTAACATCCCCCTGAACAGGGAGACGGGGCCTCGGTTTAACATCCCCCTGAACAGGGAGACGGGGCCTCGGTTTAACATCACCTTGAACAGGGAGATGGGGCCTCGGTTTAACATCCCCCTGAACAGGGAGACGGGGCCTCGGTTTAACATCCCCCTGAACAGGGAAACGGGGCCTCAGTTTAACATCCCCCTGAACAGGGAGACAGGGCCTCGGTTTAACATCCCCTGAACAGGGAGACGGGGCCTCGGTTTAACATCACCTTGAACAGGGAGACGGGCCCTCGGTTTAACATCCCCCCTGAACAGGGAGACGGGCCCTCGGTTTAACATGCCCCTGAACAGGGAGATGGGGCCTCGGTTTAACATCCCCTGAACAGGGAGACGGGGCATCGGTTTAACAACCCCCTGAACAGGGAGACGGGGCCTCGGTTTAACATCCCCTGAACAGGGAGACGGGGCCTCGGTTTAACATCCCCTGAACAGGGAGACGGGGCCTCGGTTTACCATCCCCCTGAACAGGGAGACAGGGCCTCGGTTTAACATCCCCCTGAACAGGGAGACGGGGCCTCGGTTTAACATCCCCTGAACAGGGAGACGGGGCCTCGGTTTAACATCCCCCTGAACAGGAGCAGTGTTCAGGCCTAGCTGGAGGGCTCCACTATCCAGGGCGTGGCAGCAGACAAAGTCGACCCTTCCCCCTTAAGAGCTGGCCGGCACCAGGGTGTCTGCTGTCAATCACGAGATGGCCGCACCTGCGCTGCACCTGGCCTGGGCGCTCTCGCTCAGCACCTCCGGCTTAGAGCCTAAAGAGAGTCGTCCAGCACCAGTTTTAGCGCTCGAGCAAACTCTTAGGGCGAAGCTAATGAATATCGCAGAAGTGGCCTCGATTTGGCGGCGGGCGCAAACTTTTGCGGCCGCCCGACTTTAACGCCCCAAAATGGCTACAATGAATTTCTAGGCCAATGAGTTTTAAGCTAAAGTCTGTTCAACTCTTTATACAGCATTTACAGGAGACATTATGCTCGTGATGCATCTAGAATGAAACTGAAACCAAACCCAAACTGCTTGTCTCTCACATGACCTCTGCTGTTCAGGCATAAGTAATCAATACCTGCAAACACGCTATTAAGGCATCCTAATCGAACAGGCAAATACCATCTCTATTTGCTGATATCATTACATCTCCTTTCCTTAAAACAAAAGTATTTTACTTTTAACTAACAACATGTTTTCTTTGTATTAACCTGCATTTTAACTGTAACACTGAATGAACTTACATTATCATTATCATGATCAAGGTTTTTTACCCTTGCTTTGTGTGTTCACATGAAATATGTCAATACACTAGAACTTGAAGAAAGAATAAGATAACATTACTTCCTTCTATAACAATAGTCCTTAAATTTGCTCAATGAGTCTCTCAGGAGGCTTCACGTGTCTTGAGGATTTTCTGATTGATTGTCCTTGAATCTGAGTTGTTGCCTCAGATGATTGGTTCTCAGCTGTGTGATCAGGTTGTTCAACAGTATCAGTTTCTTGACATGCTGTGGCTGGTCCCATGAGAAGATCTCGACGATTTCTTCTCAGAACAGCACCCTCATCTGTCTGAATGGTGTATGATCTTGGTTGAACTTCACTCAGGACAGTTCCCTTCTGAGTCCATGTGTTTGTTTTGTCTTTCAACCTTACTTGGTCACCAGTGTGGAGTTCAGGTAGGTTTTGTGTTCCTCTGTCATAGTAGTACTTTTGCTTTTCTTTCTGTTGCTCATTGAACTTCTTCACTTTCTCCCCCTCTTTTGTTTTCAGGAGGTTCTCCGGGATGGGTAGGTTTGACCTTAGCCGACGTCCCATCAGGAGTTGGGCTGGTGACTTACCACACTCGAGCGGTGTTGTGCGGTATACAAGCATGCTTTGGTAGAAGTCAGTTCCACTGTCTTTTGCCTTGTACATCAGTCTTTTCACTGTCTGGACCGATTTTTCCACTAGTCCATTGGACTGTGGATAGTGAGGACTTGACGTTGTGTGGACAAAGTCCCACTCTTTGGCAAAGTGTCGGAAACTTGCATTGTAAAACTGAGGTCCGTTGTCTGTGAAGACCTCGCTTGCCACGCCATGTCTGGAGAATATGGCTTTCATACATGTTATCACAGCATCTGCAGTGGTAGTGTACAGTCTACAAACCTCTGGATACAGGGAGTAATAGTCTGTGACTACAAGATAGTCCTTCCCTTGACATACGAATAGGTCAGCGCTTACCTTCTGGTAAGGTCTGTCTGGCGCTGGGTGTGGCTTTAGTGGTTCTACCGGATTGTTTGCTCGATATTTCAGGTATATTGTGCAGTTTGACACCTCATTTGTCACATCTTGGTTGATTCGTGGCCACTACATCACCTCTCGTGCTCTTTTCTTACACTTTTTGATTCCCAGATGTACTCCATGGATCTTTTTTAGTATCTCTCTTCTCAGACTCTTTGGGATAACTATTTTACTTCCTTTGTAGATGATGTCTTCGACCACTGATAGTTCCGCCCTGCAGTTCCAGTACTCTGCCATGTCAGGTGAGCAGTCTTGCTTCATGTTGGGCCATCCATCCAAGATGCTTTTCCTCAGTCATCTCATTGTTTCATCTTTGTTTATCTCAGTCTTTATGAGCTCCATTTTTGCATCTGCTATGGGCAGTGCACTTGTGATCATGTCCACATAGGCGTTCACTTTTTCATCCATTGTGGTGTTTGCGGGCTCACTTGGGTCAACAGCTCTAGACAACGTGTCTGCTGTATACATCAGCTTACCCGGTGTGTATGCAACATTCAGTGTATAGCGTTGCAGCCTGATCATCATTCTTTGCATTCTAAGCGGACAGCTATTTAGTGGCTTTTGGAACAATGCAATCAAGGGCTTATGGTCAGTCTCTACACTGATTGCTTGTCCTGCCACAAACTGGTGAAATCTTTCACAGGCGTATGTGATGCTGAGCAGCTCCTTTTCTATTTGAGCATATCGCGTCTCTGCGTCTGTCATTGAGTGCGATGCATATGCAATAGGTTGCCAGTAGTCATATTTTTGCAGAAGAACGGCACCGAGCCCACTCTGTGATGCATCTGATGATATCTTGATGGGTCTCGCTGGGTCATAAAACCTCAGAACTGGTTCCTCTGTGAGCAGTTTCTTTAGATCGCTCCATGACTTCTCATGCTCATGATTCCATTCCCATTCTATGTTCTTTTCAGTTAGTCTTCTCAGTGGCGCCATCTTTTCTGAGAGGTTGGATATGAATTTCCCCATATAGTTGATCATTCCATTAAACATCTGCACGTCCTTTTTGCATTGTGGCTTTGGCATATTCTCAATGGCGGACACCTTTCTGGGATCTGGTCTGATGCCCTCACTGCTAAGGATATCTCCCACGAATGTCAGTTCTGTCACCCCGAGCTGGCATTTCTCTCTATTCAGCTTCAGGTTTGTTTTCCTTGTTGCTTCCAGCACTTTTTTCAGTCTCTCGTCATGCTCAGTTCTCGTGGTTCCCCATACTATGGTGTCATCCATTCCTGTATCAACTCCCTCCAGGTGCTCATAGATCATATGAATTGTTTTTTGATACACTTCAGCAGCTGAGGCAATGCCAAATGGTACCCTTAGGAATCTGTATCTGCCAAATGGACTGTTGAACGTGCACAGTCTTGAACTTGCTTCGTCCAGCTTCATCTGCCAAAATCCTGATGATGCATCTAACTTGCTGAAATACTTTGCATTTGCAAATTGTAAGAAGTCACACAACACCAGGTTATAGTCCAACAGCTTTATTTGAAATCACAAGCTTTCGGAGCGCTGCTCCTTCTTCAGGTGAAGTGGAGAAATGCATAAAGACACAGCTTATATAGTCAGAGAATCATGTCAGATGTTTACAGGTAACCTTTCCAACTGCCATTTATCGCACCTCGGCACCATTCACACCTTTGACTGCTGTGATTATCTCTCTGCCGAGGTGCGATAAATGGCAGTTGGAAAGGTTACCTGTAAACATCTGACATGATTCTCTGACTATATAAGCTGTGTCTTTATGCATTTCTCCACTTCACCTGAAGAAGGAGCAGCGCTCCGAAAGCTTGTGATTTCAAATAAAGCTGTTGGACTATAACCTGGTGTTGTGTGACTTCTTACATTTGTCCACCCCAGTCCAACTCCGGCATCTCCACACCTTTGCAAATTGTGACATGATTTCCTCACGTGTAGGAAGCTTGAAGTGCTCTCTCTTTATTGCTCTGTTTAGATCTCTTGGATCCAGGCAAATTCTGAGCTTTCCATTCTTTTTGTCCACTACGACGAGGGAACTCACCCACTCAGTTGGCTCATCTATCTTCCGAATCACGTTCAGGCTTTCCATCCTGTCCAACTCTGCCTTCAGTTGCTTTTGAAGAGCAAACGGAACTTTTCTGCATGGATGTATGACCAGTGTCATACTTTTATCTACTCTGATCGTGTGTTCTCCTGGAATGCAGCCTAGACCCTTAAATAGGTCTTTGTACTCTGTCATGAGTTCATCATAGACTGTCTCTCCTTCGCTTTCCACAACGAGGACTCTCTTTACCAGGTTCAGTCTCTCACAGGCTTTTAAACCTAGTATGGCTTGCACATCCTTTGGCACCACGATTAATGCTAGCATGTGCTCTCTGTCCTTGTGTGTTACTTTGACAATGCATCTTCCTTTCACTGGTATATCAGTACCTGAGTATCCTGTCACTTTCACTTTTATTCCATGTATCTTTGGTCTGGGTCTAATTTTCTTAAAATCAGTCTCTGATATCACATTAACTTGTGCTCCAGTATCCAATTTAAATGGAATGTGTATGTCATTCACTTTTAGTGTCAACATCCAGTCTCTTTCTTCTTTTTTGTTTTCAGACACAACATCTACATAGAACTCCTCTATCTCGCTTTCATCTACTGCATGGACCTTGCTTTGTTGCGCTTGGTTCTTACAGCAACGGGCATAATGGTTGTTCTTGTTGCAACTATTGCATGTTTTACCATATGCTGGACACGTTTTTGGTGGATGCTGTGTACCGCATCGACTACATGACTTTCGCTTGCCCCTTTCATTTTTGTTCGCTGGCCACACCTCTTTTTTCACATTGGCGCTCTTTTTGTTAAACGGTTTGTATCCGTTCATTCTCACTGCATCCACGTTGCAGCTATTGTCACTGAACAGCTCCTTTGCCTGCAACTTCACAGTCTCTGTAGCCCTACACAGTGCTATGGCTTTTCCCAGGTCTAGATCTTGCTCTCTTAGCAGTCTTTCCCTTAGACCATTATCTGGAATACCACACACCAGTCTGTCTTTTATCAGTGAGTCTGTCAGTCCCCCAAATTCACACGTTTTGCTTCTGTTCCTCAGTTCAGTCACATACTGATCAATAGTCACACCCGTTTTCTGTACACATGTGAAAAATCTGTGCCTCTCAAACGTCACGTTACGTTTAGGTATGCAGTAGGCCTCAAACTGTTCCATTATTTTATCTAGCTTCAGTTTGTCTCCATCAGCAGCGAATGTGAAGTTATTATACACCTCCAGCGCTTCATCACCCACGACATGTAAGAACACTGACGATTTCTTATTATCACTTTTCTCGTCAGCTCCGATTGCCGCTAAATACAACTCTACACGTTGTTTGAAGCTTCTCCAATTTTCAGCCACATTACCTGTCAACTGAAGCGTCGCCGGTGGGAGTAAACCTTCCATTTTTCACTTCGTTAGCTATTCTCTAATGGCAAATAACGATGTTCTCTTTTGGCTTGCTAATATGTGGAGATTTAACTTCATATTTTTCCTCTTCATCTCTTTCAATCACTTTTGACACCATGTATTGATTTCTTTGTGGGTTCAATGCCGAGACATTTATGAAAGAGAATGTCTTGTAATCTAAAGCTTGTTCAACTCTTTTAACAGCATTTACAGGAGACATCATGCTAGTGATGCATCTAGAACGAAACTGAAACTAAACTAAACTGCCTTGCTTGTCTCGGTCACATGCCATCTGCTGGTCAGGCACAAGCAATCAATACATGCAAACATGCTGGTAAGGCATCATAATCAAACAGGCAAATACCATCTCTATTTGCTGATATCATTACAGACGGGGCCTCGGTTTAACATCCTCTGAACAGGGAGACGGGGCCTCGGTTTAACATCCCCTGAACAGGGAGATGGGGCCTCAGTTTAACATCCACCTGAACAGGGAGACGGGGCCTCGGTTTAACATCCCCCTGAACATGGAGACGGGGCCTCGGTTTAACATCCCCCTGAACAGGGAGACGGGGCCTCAGTTAAAGATCCCCCCTGAATAAGGAAAAGGGGCCTCAGTTTAACATCCCCCTGAACAGGGAGACGGGGCCTCGGTTTAACATCCCCCCTGAATAGGGAAAAAGGGCCTCGGTTTAACATCCCCCTGAACAAGGAGACAGGGCCTCAGGTCAACATCCCCCTGAACAGGGAGTCGGGGCCTCGGTTTAACATCCCCTGAACAGGGAGACGGGGCCTCGGTTTAACATCCCCTGAACAGGGAGACGGGGCCTCGGTTTAACATCCCCCTGAACAGGGAGACGGGGCCTCGGTTTAACATCCCCTGAACAGGGAGATGAGGTGTCGGTTTAACTTCCCCCTGAACTAGGAGACGGGGCCTCGGTTTAACATCCTTCTGAACAGGGAGACGGTACCTCGGTTTAACATCCCTCTGAACAGGGAGACGGTACCTCGGTTTAACATCCCCTGAACAGGGAGACGGGGCCTCGGTTTAACATCCCCCTGAAGAGGGAGACGGGGCCTCGGTTTAACATGCCCCTGAACAGGGAGACGGGGCCTCGGCTTAACATCCGCCTGAACAGGGAGGCGGGGCCTCGGATTAACATCCCCCTGAACAGGGAGATGGGGCCTCGGCTTAACATCCCCCTGAACAGGGAGACGAGGCCTAGGTTTAACATCCCCCTGAACAGGGAGACGGGGCCTCGGTTTAACATCCCCCTGAACAGGGAGACGGGGCCTCGGCTTAACATCCCCCTGAACATGGAGACGGGGCCTCGGTTTAACATCCCCCTGAACAGGGAGACGGGGCCTCGGTTAAACATCCCCCCTGAATAAGGAGAAGGGGCCTCGGTTTAACATCCCCCTGAACAGGGAGACAGGGCCTCAGGTTAACATCCCCCTGAACAGGGAGACGGTACCTCGGTTTAACATCCCCCTGAACAGGGAGATGCGGCCTCGGTTTAACATCCCATGAACAGGGAGACGGGGCCTCGGTTCAACATCCCCCTGAACAGGGAGACGGGGCCTCGGTTTAACATCCCCCCTGAACAGGGACACGGGGCCTCGGTTTAACATCCCCCTGAACAGGGAGACGGGGCCTCAGTTTAGCATCCCCCTGAACAGGGAGACGGGGCCTCGGTTTAACATGCCCCCTGAACAGGGAGACGGGGCCTCGGTTTAACATCCCCCTGAAAAGGGAGACGGGGCCTCGCTTTAACATCCCTCTGAACAGGGAGACTGGGCCTCAGTTTAACATCCCCTGAACAGGGAGACCGGGCCTCGGTTTAACATCCCCTGAACAGGGAGACGGGGCCTCGGTTTAACATCCCCCTGAACAGGGAGATGGGGCCTCGGTTTAACATCCCCTGAACAGGGAGACGGGGCGTCGGTTTAACATCCCCTGAACAGGGAGACGGGGCCTCGGTACAATATCGCCCCGAACAGGGAGACGGGGCCTCGGTTTAACATCCTCTGAACAGGGAGACGGGGGCCTCAGTTTAACATCCCCGAAACAGGGAGATGGGGCCTCGGTTTAACATCCCCGAAACAGGGAGATGGGGCCTCGGTTTAACATCCACCTGAACAGGGAGATGGGGCCTCGGTTTAACATCCACCTGAACAGGGAGACGGGGCCTCGGTTTAACATCCCCTGAACAGGGAGACGGGGCCTCGGTTTAACATCCCCCTGAACAGGGAGACGGGGCCTCGGTTTAACATCCCCCTGAACAGGGAGACGGGGCCTCGGTTTAACATCCCCCTGAACAGGGAGACTGGGCTTCGGTTTAACATCCCCTGAACAGGGAGACGGGGCCTCGGTTTAACATCCCCTTGAACAGGGAGACGGGGCCTCGGTTTAACATCCCCTGAACAGGGAGACGGGGCCTCGGTATAACATCCCCCTGAACAGGGAGACGGGGCCTCGGTTTAACATCCTCTGAACAGGGAGATGGGGGCCTCGGTTTAACATCCCCGAAACAGGGAGGTGGGGCCTCGGTTTAACATCCACCTGAACAGGGAGACGGGGCCTCGGTTTAACATCCCCCTGAACAGGGAGACGGGGCCTCGGTTTAACATCCCCCTGAACAGGGAGCCGGGGCCTCAGTTTAACATCCCCCTGAACAGGGAGGCGGGGCCTCAGTTTAACATCCCCCTGAACAGGGAGACGGGGCCTCGGGTTAATATCCCTCTGAACAGGGAGACGGGGCATCAGTTTAACATCCCCTGAACAGGGAGACGGGGCCTCGGTTTAACATCCCCCTGAACAGGGAGACGGGGCCTCGGTTTAACATCCCCCTGAACAGGGAGACGGGGCCGTGGTTTAACACGCCCTGAACAGGGAGACGGGGCCTCGGTATAACATCCCCCTGAACAGGGAGACGGGGCCTCGGTTTAACATCTCCCTGAACAGGGAGACGGGGCCTCGGTTTAACATCCCCCTGAACAGGGAGACGGGGCCTCGGTTTAACTTCCCCCTGAACAGGGAGACGGGGCCTCGGTTTAACATCCCCCTGAACAGGGAGACGGGGCCTCGGTTTAACATCTCCCTGAACAGGGAGACGGGGCCTCAGTTTAACATCCCTCTGTACAGGGAGACGGGGCCTCGGTTTAACATCCCCTGAACAGGGAGACGGGGCCTCGGTTTAACATCCCCTGAACAGGGAGATGAGGTGTCGGTTTAACTTCCCCCTGAACGAGGAGACGCGGCCTCGGTTTAACATCCTTCTGAACAGGGAGACGGTACCTCGGTTTAACATCCCTCTGAACAGGGAGACGGTGCCTCGGTTTAACATCCCCTGAACAGGGAGACGGGGCCTCGGTTTAACATCCCCCTGAAGAGGGAGACGGGGCCTCGGTTTAACATGCCCCTGAACAGGGAGATGGGGCCTCGGCTTAACATCCGCCTGAACAGGGAGGCGGGGCCTCGGTTTAACATCCCCCTGAACATGGAGACGGGGCCTCGGTTTAACATCCCCCTGAACAGGGAGATGGGGCCTCGGTTTAACATCCCCTGAACAGGGAGACGGGGCCTCGGTTAAACATCCCCCCTGAATAAGGAGAAGGGGCCTTGGTTTAACATCCCTCTGAACAGGGAGACGGGGCCTCGGTTTAACATCCCCCTGAACAGGGAGACGGGGCCTCGGTTTAACATCCCCTGAACAGGGAGATGGGGCCTCGGTATAATATCGCCCTGAACAGGGAGACCGGGCCTCGGTTTAACATCCTCTGAACAGGGAGACGGGGGCCTCGGTTTAACATCCCCGAAACAGGGAGATGGGGCCTCGGTTTAACATCCCCGAAACAGGGAGATGGGGCCTCGGTTTAACATCCACCTGAACAGGGAGATGGGGCCTCGGTTTAACATCCACCTGAACAGGGAGACGGGGCCTCGGTTTAACATCCCCTGAACAGGGAGATGGGGCCTCGGTTTAACATCCCCCTGAACAGGGAGACGGGGCCTCGGTTTAACATCCCCCTGAACAGGGAGACGGGGCCTCGGTTTAACATCCCCCTGAACAGGGAGACTGGGCTTCGGTTTAACATCCCCTAAACAGGGAGACGGGGCCTCAGTTTAACATCCCCTGAACAGGGAGACGGGGCCTCGGTATAACATCCCCCTGAACAGGGAGACGGGGCCTCGGTTTAACATCCCCGAAACAGGGAGGTGGGGCCTCGGTTTAACATCCACCTGAACAGGGAGACGGGGCCTCGGTTTAACATCCCCCTGAACAGGGAGACGGGGCCTCAGTTTAACATCCCCCCTGAATAGGGAAAAGGGCCCTCGGTTTAACATCCCCCTGAACAAGGAGACGGGGCCTCGGTTTAACATCCCCCTGAACAAGGAGACGGGGCCTCGGTTTAACATCCCCTGAACAGGGAGATGAGGTGTCGGTTTAACTTCCCCCTGAACAGGGAGACGGGGCCTCGGTTTAACATCCCCTGAACAGGGAGATGCGGTGTCGGTTTAACTTCCCCCTGAACTAGGAGACGGGGCCTCGGTTTAACTTCCCCCTGAACAGGGAGACGGGGCCTCGGTTTAACATCCCCCTGAACAGGGAGCCGGGGCCTCAGTTTAACATCCCCCTGACCAGGGAGGCGGGGCCTCAGTTTAACATCCCCCTGAACAGGGAGACGGGGCCTCGGGTTAATATCCCTCTGAACAGGGGGACGGGGCATCAGTTTAACATCCCCTGAACAGGGAGACGGGGCCTCGGTTTAACATCCCCCTGAACAGGGAGACGGGGCCTCGGTTTAACATCCCTCTGAACAGGGAGACAGGGCCTCGGTTTAACATCCCCCTGAACAGGGAGACGGGGCCGCAGTTTAACAACCAGCTGAACAGGGAGACGGGGCCGCAGTTTAACATGCCCTGAACAGGGAGACGGGGCCTCGGTATAACATCCCCCTGAACAGGGAGACGGGGCCTCAGTTTAACAACCAGCTGAACAGGGAGACGGGGCCGCAGTTTAACATGCCCTGAACAGGGAGACGGGGCCTCGGTATAACATCCCCCTGAACAGGGAGACGGGGCCTCAGTTTAACAACCAGCTGAACAGGGAGACGGGGCCACAGTTTAACATGCCCTGAACAGGGAGACGGGGCCTCGGTATAACATCCCCCTGAACAGGGAGACGGGGCCTCGGTTTAACATCTCCCTGAACAGGGAGACGGGGCCTCGGTTTAACATCCCCCTGAACAGGGAGACGGGGCCTCGGTTTAACATCCCCCTGAACAGGGAGACGGGGCCTCGGTTTAACATCCCCCTGAACAGGGAGACGGGGCCTCGGTTCAACATCTCCCTGAACAGGGAGACGGGGCCTCGGTTTAACATCCCTCTGTACAGGGAGACGGGGCCTCGGTTTAACATCCCCTGAACAGGGAGACGGAGCCTCGGTTTAACATCCCCCTGAACAGGGAGACGGGGCCTCGGTTTAACATCCCCTGAACAGGGAGATGAGGTGTCGGTTTAACTTCCCCCTGAACGAGGAGACGGGGCCTCGGTTTAACATCCTTCTGAACAGGGAGACGGTACCTCAGTTTAACATCCCTCTGAACAGGGAGACGGGGCCTCGGTTTAACATCCCCCTGAAGAGGGAGACGGGGCCTCGGTTTAACATGCCCCTGAACAGGGAGATGGGGCCTCGGCTTAACATCCGCCTGAACAGGGAGGCGGGGCCTCGGTTTAACATCCCCCTGAACATGGAGACGGGGCCTCGGTTTAACATCTCCCGGAACAGGGAGAAGGGGCCTCGGTTTAACATCCCCCTGAACAGGGAGAGGAGGCCTCGGTTTAACATCCCCGAAACAGGGAGGTGGGGCCTCGGTTTAACATCCACCTGAACAGGGAGACGGGGCCTCGGTTTAACATCCCCCTGAACAGGGAGACGGGGCCTCAGTTTAACATCCCCCCTGAATAGGGAAAAGGGGCCTCGGTTTAACATCCCCCTGAACAAGGAGACGGGGCCTCGGTTTAACATCGCCTGAACAGGGAGACGTGGCCTCGGTTTAACATCCCCTGAACAGGGAGATGAGGTGTCGGTTTAACTTCCCCCTGAACAGGGAGACGGGGCCTCGGTTTAACATCCCCCTGAACAAGGAGACGGGGCCTCAGTTTAACATCCCCTGAACAAGGAGACGGGGCCTCAGTTTAACATCCCCTGAACAGGGAGACGGGGCCTCGGTTTAACATCCCCTGAACAGGCAGATGAGGTGTCGGTTTAACTTCCCCCTGAACTAGGAGACGGGGCCTCGGTTTAACATCCCCCTGAACAAGGAGACGGGGCCTCAGTTTAACATCCCCTGAACAAGGAGACGGGGCCTCAGTTTAACATCCCCTGAACAGGGAGACGGGGCCTCGGTTTAACATCCCCTGAACAGGGAGATGCGGTGTCGGTTTAACTTCTCCCTGAACTAGGAGACAGGGCCTCGGTTTAACTTCCCCCTGAACAGGGAGACGGGGCCTCGGTTTAACATCCCCCTGAACAGGGAGCCGGGGCCTCAGTTTAACATCCCCCTGACCAGGGAGGCGGGGCCTCAGTTTAACATCCCCCTGAACAGGGAGACGGGGCCTCGGGTTAATATCCCTCTGAACAGGGGGACGGGGCATCAGTTTAACATCCCCCTGAACAGGGAGACGGGGCCTCGGTTTAACATCCCCCTGAACAGGGAGACGGGGCCTCGGTTTAACATCCCTCTGAACAGGGAGACAGGGCCTCGGTTTAACATCCCCCTGAACAGGGAGACGGGGCCGCAGTTTAACAACCAGCTGAACAGGGAGACGGGGCCGCAGTTTAACATGCCCTGAACAGGGAGACGGGGCCTCGGTATAACATCCCCCTGAACAGGGAGACGGGGCCTCAGTTTAACAACCAGCTGAACAGGGAGACGGGGCCGCAGTTTAACATGCCCTGAACAGGGAGACGGGGCCTCGGTATAACATCCCCCTGAACAGGGAGACGGGGCCTCAGTTTAACAACCAGCTGAACAGGGAGACGGGGCCACAGTTTAACATGCCCTGAACAGGGAGACGGGGCCTCGGTATAACATCCCCCTGAACAGGGAGACGGGGCCTCGGTTTAACATCTCCCTGAACAGGGAGACGGGGCCTCGGTTTAACATCCCCCTGAACAGGGAGACGGGGCCTCGGTTTAACATCCCCCTGAACAGGGAGACGGGGCCTCGGTTTAACATCCCCCTGAACAGGGAGACGGGGCCTCGGTTCAACATCTCCCTGAACAGGGAGACGGGGCCTCGGTTTAACATCCCTCTGTACAGGGAGACGGGGCCTCGGTTTAACATCCCCTGAACAGGGAGACGGGGCCTCGGTTTAAAATCCCCCTGAACAGGGAGACGGGGCCTCGGTTTAACATCCCCTGAACAGGGAGACGGGGCCTCGGCTTAACATCCCCCTGAACAGGGAGACGGGACCTCGGTTTAACATCCCCCTGAACAGGGAGACGGGGCCTCGGTTTAACATCCCCCTGAACAGGGAGACGGGACCTCGGTTTAACATCCCCTGAAAAGGGAGACGGGTCCTCGGTTTAACATCCCCTGAAAAGGGAGACGGGGCCTCGGTTTAACATCCACCTGAAGAGGGAGACGGGGCCTTGGTTTAACATCCCCCTGAACAGGGAGACGGGGCCTCGGTTTAACATTCCCCTGAACAGGGAGATGGGGCCTCGGTTTAACATCCCCCTGTACTGGGAGACGGGGCCTCGGTTTAACATCCCCCTGAACAGGGAGACGGGGCCTCGGTTTAACATCCCCCTGAACAGGGAGACGGGGCCTCGGTTTAACATCCCCTGAACAGGGAGACGGTACCTCGGTTTAACATCCCCTGAAAAGGGAGACGGGGCCTCGATTTAACATCCACCTGAAGAGGGAGACGGGGCCTTGGTTTAACATCCCCCTGAACAGGGAGACTGGGCCTCGGTTTAACATCCGCCTGAACAGGGAGGCGGGGCCTCGGTTTAACATCCCCCTGAACAGGCAGACGGGGCCTCGGTTTAACATCCCCCTGAACAGTGAGACGGGACCTCGGTTTAACATCCCCCTGAACAGGGAGACGGGGCCTCGGTTTAACATCCCCCTGAGCTTGGAGACGGGGCCTCGGTTTAACATCCCCTGAACAGGGAGACGAGGCCTTGGTTTAACATCTCCCTGAACAGGGAGACGGGGCCTCGGATTAACATCCCCTGAACAGGGAGACGGGGCCTCAGTTTAACATCCCCTTGAACAGGGAGACGGGGCCTCGGTTTAACATCCCCTGAACAGGGAGACGGGGCCTTGGTTTAACATCCCCCCTGAACAGGGAGACGGGGCCTCGGTTTAACATCCCCCTGAACAGGGAGACGGGGCCTCGGTTTAACATCCCCCTGAACAGGGAGACGGGGCCTCGGTTTAACATCCCCCTGAACAGGGAGACGGGGCCTCGGTTTAACATCCCCCTGAACAGGGAGACGGGGCCTCGGTTTAACATCCCTCTGAACAGGAAGACGGGGCCTCGGTTTAACATCCCCTGAACAGGGAGACGGGGCCTCGGTTTAACATCCCCTGAACAGGGAGACGGGGCCTCGGTTTAACATCCCCTGAACAGGGAGACGGGGCCTCGGTTTAACATCCCCTGAACAGGGAGACGGGGCCTCGGTTTAACATCCCCCTGAACAGGGAGACGGGGCCTCGGTTTAACATCCCCCTGAACAGGAAGACGGGGCCTCGGTTTAACATCCCCTGAACAGGGAGACGGGGCCTCGGTTTAACATCCCCTGAACAGGGAGACGGGGCCTCGGTTTAACATCCCCTGAACAGGGAGACGGGGCCTCGGTTTAACATCCCCCTGAACAGGGAGACGGGGCCTCGGTTTAACATCCCCCTGAACAGGAAGACGGGGCCTCGGTTTAACATCCCCCTGAACAGGGAGAGGGGGCCTCGGTTTAACATCCCCTGAACAGGGAGACGGGGCCTCGGTTTAACATCCCCTGAACAGGGAGACGGGGCCTCGGATTAACATCCCCCTGAACAGGGAGACGGTACCTCGGTTTAACATCCCCCTGAAAAGTGAGATGGGGCCTCGGATTAACATCCCCTGAACAGGGAGACGGGGCCTCGGTTTAACATTCCCCTGAACAGGGAGAGGGGGCCTCGGATTAACATCCCCTGAACAGGGAGACGGGGCCTCGGTTTAACATTCCCCTGAACAGGGAGACGGGGCCTCGGTTTAACATCCCCCTGAAAAGTGAGACGGAGCCTCGGTTTAACATCCCCCTGAATAGGGAAACGGGGCCTCGGTTTAACTTCCCCCTGAACAGGGAGACGGGGCCTCGATCAAACATCCCCCTGAACTTGGAGACGGGGCCTCGGTTTAACATCCCCCTGAACAGGGAAACGGGGCCTCGG
Organism: Somniosus microcephalus; assembly: GCF_052327205.1. NCBI lineage: Eukaryota > Metazoa > Chordata > Chondrichthyes > Squaliformes > Somniosidae > Somniosus > Somniosus microcephalus. The sequence goes on from NW_028225181.1 coordinate 13,758,117, forward strand.
TTTAACTTCCCCCTGAACTTGGAGACAGGGCCTCGATCAAACATCCCCCTGAACTTGGAGACGGGGCCTCGGTTTAACATCCCCTGAACAGTGAGACAGGGCCTTGGATTAACATCCCCCTGAACAGGGAGAGGAGGCCTTGGTTTAACATCCCCCTGAACAGGTAGACGGGGCCACTATTTAACATTCCCCCTGTACAGGGAGACGGGGCCTCAGTTTAACATCCCCCCTGAACAGGGAGATGCGGCCTCGGTTTAACATCCCCCTGAACAGAGAGACGGGGCCTCGGTTTAACAACCCCCTGAACAGGGAGACGGGGCCTCGGTTTAACATTCCCCTGAACAGGGAGACGGGGCCTCGATTTAACCTGCCCTGAACAGGGAGACGGGGCCTCGGTTTAACATCCCCTGAACAGGGAGACGGGGCCTCGGTTTAACATCCCACTGAACAGGGAGATGGGGCCTCGGTTTAACATCCCCCTGAACAGGGAGATGAGGCCCAGGTTTAACATCCCCCTGAACAGGGAGATGGGGCCTCGGTTTAACATCCCCCTGAACATGGAGACGGGGCCTCGGTTTAACATCCCCCTGAACAGGGAGACGGGGCCTCGGTTAAACATCCCCCCTGAATAAGGAGAATGGGCCTCGGTTTAACCTCCCCCTGAGCAGGGAGATGGGGCCTCGGTTTAACATCCCCCTGAACAGGGAGACGGGGCCTCGGTTTAACATCCCCCTGAACATGGAGACGGGGCCTCGGTTTAACATCCCCCTGAACAGGGAGACGGGGCCTCAGTTAAAGATCCCCCCTGAATAGGGAAAATGGGCCTCGGTTTAACATCCCCCTGAACAAGGAGACAGGGCCTCAGGTTAACATCCCCCTGAACAGGGAGACGGGGCCCCGGTTTAACATCCCCTGAACAGGGAGACGGGGCCTCGGATTAACATCCCCCTGAACAGGGAGACGGGGCCTCGGTTTAACATCCCTCTGAACAGGGAGACGGTACCTCGGTTTAACATCCCCTGAACAGGGGGACGGGGCCTCGGTTTAACATCCCCCTGAAGAGGGAGACGGGGCCTTGGTTTAACATCCCCCTGAACAGGGAGATGGGCCTCGGTTTAACATCCCCCTGAATAGGGAGACGGGGCCTCGGTTTAACATCCCCCTGAATAGGGAGACGGGGCCTCGGTTTAACATCCCTCTGAACAGGGAGACGGTACCTCGGTTTAACATCCCTCTGAACAGGGAGACGGTACCTCGGTTTAACATCCCCTGAACAGGGGGACGGGGCCTCGGTTTAACATCCCCCTGAAGAGGGAGACGGGGCCTTGGTTTAACATCCCCTGAACAGGGAGATGGGGCCTCGGCTTAACATCCGCCTGAACAGGGAGACGGGGCCTCGTTTTGACATCCCCCTGAACAGGGAGACGGGGCCTCGGTTTAACATCCCCTGAACAGGGAGACGGGGCCTCGGTTTAACATCCCCCTGAACAGGGAGACGGGGCCCCGGTTTAACATCCCCCTGAACAGGGAGACGGGGCCTCGGATTAACATCCCCCTGAACAGGGAGACGGTACCTCGGTTTAACATCCCCCTGAACAGTGAGATGGGGCCTTGGTTTAACATCCCCCTTAACAGGGAGATGGGCCTCGGTTTAACATCCCCTGAACAGGGAGACGGGGCCTCGGATTAACATCCCCCTGAACAGGGAGACGGTACCTCGGTTTAACATCCCCCTGAACAGTGAGATGGGGCCTTGGTTTAACATCCCCCTGAACAGGGAGATGGGCCTCGGTTTAACATCCCCCTGAATATGGAGACGGGGCCTCAGTTTAAAATCCCCTGAACAGGGAGACGGGGCCTCGATTTAACATCCCCCTGAACAGGGAGACGGGGCCTCGGTTTAACATCCCCCTGAAGAGGGAGACGGGGCCACGGTTTAACATCCCCCTGAACAGGGAGACGGGGCCTTGGTTTAACATCTCCCTGAACAGGGAGACGGGGCCTCGGTTTAACATCCCCCTGAACAGGGAGACGGGGCCTCGGTTTAACATCCCCTGAACAGGGAGACGGGGCCTCGGATTAACATCCCCCTGAACAGTGAGACGGGGCCTCGGTTTAACATCCCCCTGAACAGGGAGACGGGGCCTCGGTTTAACATCCCCCTGAACAGGGAGAGGAGGCCTTGGTTTAACATCCCCCTGAACTAGGAGACAGGGCCTCGATTAAACATCCCCCTGAACTTGGAGACGGGGCTTCGGTTTAACATCCCCTGAACAGTGAGACAGGGCCTTGGATTAACATCCCCCTCAACAGGGAGAGGAGGCCTTGGTTTAACTTTCCCCTGAACAGGGAGACAGGGCCTCGGTTTAACATCCCCCTGAACAGGGAGACGGGGCCTCGGTTAAACATCCCCCTGAACAGGGAGACGGGACCTCGGTTTAACATCCCCCTGAACAGGGAGACGGGACCTCGGTTTAACATCCCCCTGAACAGGGAGACGGGGCCTCGGTTTAACATCCCCCTGAACAGGGAGACGGGGCCCCTCGGTTTAACATCCCCCTGAACAGGGAGACAGGGCCTCGGTTTAACATCCCCCTGAACAGGGAGACGGGGCCTCGGTTTAATATCCCCCTGAACAGGGAGATGGGGCCTCGGTTAAACATCCCCCTGAACAGGGAGACGGGGCCTCGGTTTAATATCCCCCTGAACAGGGAGATGGGGCCTCGGTTAAACATCCCCCTGAACAGGGAGATGGGGCCTCGGTTTAACATCCCCCTGAACAGGGAGACGGGACCTCGGTTTAACATCCCCCTGAACAGGGAGACGGGACCTCGGTTTAACATCCCCCTGAACAGGGAGACGGGGCCTCGGTTTAACATCCCCCTGAACAGGGAGATGGGGCCTCGGTTTAACATCCCCCTGAACAGGGAGACGGGGCCTCGGTTTAACATCCCCCTGAACAGGGAGACGGGGCCTCGCTTTAACATCTCCCTGAACAGGTAGACGGGGCCTCGGTTTAACATCCCCTGAACAGGGAGATGGGGCCTCGGTTTAACATCCCCCTGAACAGGGAGACGGGGCCTCAGTTTAACATCCCCCTGAACAGGGAGACGGGGCCTCGGTTTAACATCCCCCTGAACAGGGAGACGGGGCCTCGGTTTAACATCCCCTGAACAGGGAGACGGGGCCTCGGTTTAACATCCCCTGAGCAGGGAGTCAGGGCCTTGGTTTAGCATCCCCCCTGAACAGGGAGACGGGGCCTCGGTTTAACATCCCCCTGAACAGGGAGACGGGGCCTCGATTTAATAGCCCCTGAACAGGGAGACGGGGCCTCGGTTTAACATCCCCTGAACAGGGAGACGGGCCTCGGTTTAACATCCCCTGAACAGGGAGACGGGCCTCGGTTTAACATCGCCCTGAACAGGGAGATGGGGCCTCGGTTTAACATCCCCCTGAACAGGGAGACGGGGCCTCGGTTTAACATCCCCCTGAACAGGGAGACGGGGCCTCGGTTTAACATCCCCCTGAACAGGGAGACGGGGCCTCGGTTTAACATCCCCCTGAACAGGGAGACGGGGCCTCGGTTTAACATCCCCCTGAACAGGGAGACGGGGCCTCGGTTTAACATCCCCCTGAACAGGGAGACGGGGCCTCGGTTTAACATCCCCCTGAACAGGGAGACGGGGCCTCGGTTTAACATCCCCCTGAACAGGGAGACAGAGCCTCAGTTTAAAAACTCCCTGAACAGGGAGACGGGGCCTCGGTTTAACATCCCCCTGAACAGGAAGACGGGGCCTCGGTTTAACATCCCCTGAACAGGGAGACGGGGCCTCGGTTTAACATCCCCTGAACAGGGAGACGGGGCCCCTCGGTTTAACATTCCCCTGAACAGGAAGACGGAGCCTCGGTTTAACATCCCCTGAACAGGGAGACGGGGCCCCTCGGGTTAACATTCCCCTGAACAGGGAGACGGGGCCTCGGTTTAACATCCCCTGAACAGGGAGATGGTGTAATGATATCAGCAAATAGAGATGGTATTTGCCTGTTCGATTATGATGCCTTAATAGCATGTTTGCATGTATTGATTGCTTGTGCCTGACCAGCAGAGGGCATGTGACTGAGACAAGCAAGGCAGTTGAGTTTAGTTTCAGTTTCGTTCTAGATGCATCACAAGCATCGTGTCTCCTGTAAACGCTGTTAAAAGTGTTGAACAAGCTTTAGATTAAAAGACATTCTCTTTCATAAATGTCTCGTCATTGAACCCACAAAGAAATCAATACATGGTGTCAGAAGTGAGATTGAAAGAGATGAAGAGTAATAATCTGAAGTTAAATCAGCTCTCCACATATTAGCAATCCAAAAGAGAACATCGTTGCTTACCATTGGAGAATAGCTAACGAAGTGAAAAATGGAAGGTTTACACCCACCGGCGAGGCTTCAGTTGACAGGTAATGTGGCTGAAAATTGGAGGAGATTCAAACAACATTTAGAGTTGTATTTAGCTGCAATCGGAGCTGACGAGAAAAGTAATAAAAGGAAATCGTCACTGTTCTTACATGTCGTGGGTGATGAAGCGCTGGAGGTGTATAATAACTTCACATTCGCTGTTGATGGAGACAAAATGAAACTAGATAAAATAATGGAACAGTTTGAGGCCTACTGCATACCTAAAGGTAACGTGATGTTTGAGAGGCACAGATTTTTCACATGTGTTCAGAAAACAGGAGAGACTATTGATCAGTATGTGACTGAACTGAGAAACAGCAGCAAATCGTGTGAATTTGGGGGACTGACAGACTCACTGATAAAAGACAGACTGGTGTGTGGTATTCCAGATAATGGTCTAAGGGAAAGACTGCTAAGAGAGCAAGATCTAGACCTGGGAAAAGCCATAGCACTGTGTAGGGCTACAGAGACTGTGAAGTTGCAGGCAAAGGAGCTGTTCAGTGACAGTAGCTGCAACGTGGATGCAGTGAGAAAGAACGGACACAAACCGTTTAACAAAAAGAGCGCCAATGTGAAAGAGGCATGGCCAGCGAACAAAAATGAAAGGGACAATCGAAAGTCATGTAGTCGATGCGGTACACAGCATACACCAAAAAGTGTCCAGCATATGGTAAAACATGCAATAGTTGCAACAAAAACAACCATTATGCCCGTTGCTGTAAGAAACAAGCGCAACAAAGCCAGGTCCATACAGTAGATGAAAGCGAGATAGAGGAGTTCTATGTAGATGTTGTGTCTGAAAACAAAAAAGAAGAAAGAGACTGCATGTTGACACTAAAAGTGAATGACATACACATTCCATTTAAATTGGATACTGGAGCACAAGTTAATGTGATATCAGAGACTGATTTTAAGAAAATTAGACCCAGACCAAAGATACATGGAATCAAAGTGAAAGTGACAGGATACTCAGGTACTGATATACCAGTGAAAGGGAGATGCATTGTCAAAGTAACACACAAGGACAGAGAGCACACGTTAGCATTAATTGTGGTGCCAAAGGAGGTGCAAGCCATACTAGGTTTAAAGGCCTGTGAGAGACTGAACCTGGTAAAGAGAGTCCTCCTTGTGGAAAGCGAAGGAGAGACAGTCTATGATGAACTGAATGTTGCGTACACACCGGGTAAGCTGATGTATACAGCAGACACATTGTCCAGAGCTGTTGACCAAGAGAGCCCGCAAACACAGTGAAACGACTGATGTACAAGGCAAAAGACAGTGGAACTGACTTCTACCAGAGCATGCTTGTATACCGCACAACGCTGCTCGAGTGTGGTATGTCACCAGCCCAACTCCTGATGGGACGTCGGCTAAGGTCAAACCTACCCATCCCGGAGAACCTCCTGAAAACAAAAGAGGGGGAGAAAGTGAGGAAGTTCAAAGAACAACAGAAAGAAAAGCAAAAGTACTGCAATGACAGAGGAACACAAAACCTACCTGAACTCCACACTGGTGACCAAGTAAGGTTGAGAGACAAAACAAACACATGGACTCAGAAGGAAACTGTCCTGAGTGAAGTTCAACCAAGATCATACACCATTCAGACAGATGAGGGTGCTGTTCTGAGAAGAAATCGTCGAGATCTTCTCATGGGACCAGCCACAGCAGGTCAAGAGACTGATACTGTTGAACAACCTGATCACACAGCTGAGAACCAATCATCTGAGGCAACAACTCAGATTCAAGGACAATCAATCAGAAAATCCTCAAGACACGTGAAGCCTCCTGAGAGACTCATTGAGCAAATTTAAGGACTATTGTTCAAGAAGGAAGTAATGTTATCTTATTCTTTCTTCAAGTTCTAGTGTATTGACATATTTCATGTGACCACACAAAGCAAGGTTAAAAAACCTTGATCATGAAAATGATAATGTAAGTTCATTAAGTGTTACAGTTAAAATGCAGATTAATACAAAGAAAACATGTTGTTAGTTAAAAGTAAAGTAATTTTCTTTTAAGAAAAGGAGATGTAATGATATCAGCAAATAGAGATGGTATTTGCCTGTTCGATTATGATGCCTTAATAGCATGTTGCATGTATTGATTGCTTGTGCCTGACCAGCAGAGGGCATGTGACCGAGACAAGCAAGGCAGTTGAGTTTAGTTTCAGTTTCGCACTAGATGCATCACTAGCATCGTGTCGCCTGTAAACGTTGTATAAAGAGTTAAACAAGCTTTAGATGAAAAGACATTGTCTTTCCTAAATGTCTCGTCATTGAACCCACAAAGAAATCAATACAGACGGGGCCTCGGTTTAACATCCACTGAACAGGGAGACGGGGCCTCGGTTTAACATCCCCCCTGAACAGGGAGATGGGGCCTCGGTTTAACATCCCCCCTGAACAGGGAGACGGGGCCTCTGTTTCACATCCCCCCTGAATATTGAGATGGGGCCTCAGTTTAATACCCCCGGAACAGGGAGACGGGGCCTCGATTTAACATCCCCTGAACAGGGAGATGAGGCCTCGGTTTAACATTCCCTGAAAAGTGAGACGGGGCCTCGGATTAACATCCCCTGAACAGGGAGACGGGGCCTCGGATTACCCTGCCCTAAACAGGGAGACGGGGCCTCAGTTTAATATCCACCTGAACAGGGAGACGGGGCCTCGATTAAACATCCCACTGAACAGGGAGACGGGGCCTCGGTTTAACATCCCCCTGAACAGGGAGACGGGGTATCGGTTTAACATCCCCTGAACAGGGAGACGGGGTATCGGTTTAACATCCCCCGAAACAGGGAGACGGGGCCTCTGTTTAACATCCCCCTGAACAGGGAGACGGGGCCTCCATTTAACATCCCCCTGAACAGTGAGACGGGGCCTCGTTTTAACATCCCCTTGAACAGGGAGACGGGGCCTCGGTTTAACATCCCCCTGAACAAGGAGACGGAGCCTCAGTTTAACATCCCCTGAACAGGGAGACGCGGCCTCGGTTTAACATACCCCTGAACAGGGAGACGGGGCCTCGGTTTAACATCCCCTGAACAGGGAGACGGGGCCTCGGTTTAACATCCCCTGAACAGGGAGACAGGGCATCGGTTTAACAGCCCCCTGAACAGGGAGACGGGGCCTCGGTTTAACATCCCCCTGAACAGGGAGACGGGGCCTCGGTTTAACATCCCTCTGAACAGGGAGACGGGGCCTCGGTTTAACATCCCCCTGAACAGGGAGACGGGGCCTCGGTTTAACATCCCCCTGAACAGGGAGACGGGGCCTCGGTTTAACATCCCCCTGAACAGGGAGACGGGGCCTCGGTTTAACATCCCCCTGAACAGGGAGACGGGGCCTTGGTTTAACATCCCCCTGAACAGGGAGACGGGGTCTCGGTTTAACATCCCCCTGAACAGGGAGACGGGGTCTCGGTTTAACATCCCCCTGAACAGTGAGACGGGGCCTCGGTTTAACATCCCCTGAACAGGGAGACGGGGCCTCGGTTTAACATCCCCCTGAACAGGGAGACGGGGCCTCGGTTTAACATCCCCCTGAACAGGGAGATGGGGTCTCGGTTTAACATCCCACTAAACAGGGAGACGGGGCCTCTGTTTAACATCCCCCTGAACAGGGAGACGGGGCCTCGGTTTAACATTCCCCTGAACAGTGAGACGGGGCCTCGTTTTAACATCCCCTTGAACAGGGAGACGGGGCCTCGGTTTAACATCCCCCTGAACAAGGAGACGGGGCCTCGGTTTAACATCCCCTGAACAGGGGGACAGGGCCTCGGTTTAACATCCCCCTGAACAGGGAGATGAGGCCTCGGTTTAACATCCCCTGAACAGTGAGACGGGGCCTCGGTTTAACCGCCCTGAACAGGGAGACGGGGCCTCGGTTTAACATCCCCTGAACAGGGAGATGGGGCCTCGGTTTAACATCCCCCTGAACAGGGAGACGCGGCCTTGGTTTAACATCCCCCTGATAGCAACCTTAGATCTGGTCCTCTGTAACGAGACAGGATTAATTAAAAATGTCCTAGTAAAGGATCCCCTTTGAATGAGTGACCATAACATGGTTGAATTCCATATTCAATTAGAGTGTGAGAAGGTTGGTTCTCAAACAAGCGTGCTAAGCTTGAATAAAGGAGACTATGAAGGTATGAGAGCGTAATTGAGTAGAGTGGATTGAGAAAATAGATTAAAGGGTAAGACGATACATGATCAGTGGTGTACATTTAAGGAGTTATTTTACCACTTCCAAAAAAAATATATTCCACTGAAAAGAAAAGGGTGTAAAAGAAAAGACAGCCATCCGTGGCTAAGTAAAGAAATTAAGGATAGTATTCGAAAAAACAAGGGCATATAAGGTGGCCAAATCTAGTGGGAGGATAGAGGATTGGGAAAACTTTAAAAGACAGCAAAAAATAACAAAAAGATTGATTAAGAAAGGGAAGATAGATTATGAAAGTAAATTAGCAAAAAATATAAAAACGGATAGTAAGAGTTTTTATAGTTATATAAAAAGAAAAAGGGTGGCTAAAGTAAATGTTGGTCCCTTAGAGGATGAGACCGGGAAATTAATGGTGGGAAATATGGAGATGGCAAAAACACTGAATGAGTATTTTGTATCAGTCTTTACAGTAGTGGACTCTAAGAATATCCCAACACTGGACATACAGGGGGCTATAGGGGGGGGAGGAGCTAAACACGATCAAAATCACTAAGGAAGTGGTACTCGGTAAAATAATGGGACTCAAGGCGGATAAATCACCTGGACCTGATGGCTTACATCCTAGGGTCTTGAGGGAAGTGGCGGTAGGGATTGTGGATGCATTGGTAATAATTTTCCAAAACTCCCTGGACTCAGCAAAGGTCCCGGCAGACTGGAAAACTGCTAATGTAACACCCTTATTTAAAAAGGGCAGTAGACAGAAGGCTGGAAACTATAGACCTGTTAGCCTAACATCTGTGGTAGGTAAAATGTTGGATTCCATTATTAAGGAGACAGTAACAGGACATTTGGATAATCATAATTTAATAGGAAAAAGTCAGCATGGTTTTATGAAGGGGAAGTCATGTTTGACAAATTTGCTGGAGTTCTTTGAGGAAGTAACATATAGGGTGGATAAAGGGGAACCAGTGGACGTAGTGTATTTAGACTTCCAAAAGGCATTTGACAAGGTGCCACACAAAAGATTATTGCTTAAGATAAAAAATCACGGGATTGGGGTAATACTCTGGCATGGATAGAGGATTGGCTATCTAACAGAAGGCAGAGAGTTGGGATAAATGGTTCATTCTCAGACTGGCAATCAGTAACTAGTGGTGTTCCGCAGGGGTCAGTGCTAGGTCCCCAACTCTTTACAATCTATATTAACGATTTGGAGGAGGGGACCGAGTGTAACATATCAAAGTTTGCAGATGATACTAAGATGGGAGGGAAAGTAGTGAGTGAGGAGGACATTAAAAACCTGCAAGGGGACATAGACAGGCTAAGTAAATGGGCAGAGATTTGGCAGATGGAATACAATACTGGAAAGTGTGAGGTTATGCACTTTGGCAGGAAACATCGTAGAGCAAGTTATTATCTTAATGGCAAGAAACTGGAAAGTACTGAAGTACAAAGGGATCTGGGGGTCCTGGTGCACGAAACTCAAAAGGTTAGTATGCAGGTGCAGCAAGTGATTAAGAAGGCCAATGGAATGTTGGCTTTCATTGCTAGGGGGATAGAATGTAAAAATAGGGAGGTATTGCTTCAGTTGTACAAGGTATTGGTGAGACCGCACCTGGAATACTGCGTACAGTTTTGGTGTCCATACTTAAGAAAAGACATACTTGCTCTCGAGTCAGTACAAAGAAGGTTCACTCGGTTAATCCCGGGGATGAGGGGATGGACATATGAGGAGAGGTTGAGTAGATTGGGACTCTACTCATTGGAGTTCAGAAGAATGAGAGGCGATCTTATTGAAACATATAAGATTGTGAAGGGGTTGGATCGGGTGGATGCGGGGAGGATGTTCCCGATCATGGGTGAAACTAGAACTAGGGGGCATAGTCTTAGAATAAGGGGCTGCTCTTTCAAAACTGAGATGAGGAGGAACTACTTCACTCAGAGGATGGTAGGTCCATGGAATATGCTGCCCCAAAAAGCTGTAGAAGCTACATCATCACATAAATTTAAAACAGAAATAGACAGTTTCCTAGAAGTAAAGGGAATTAAGGGTTACGGGGAGAGGACAGGAATTTGGACATGAGTCTAGGTTCGGATCGGACATGGCCCTGTGGGTAGAGGAACGGGCCCAGGGGCCGTGTAGCCTGATCCTCCTCCTATTTCATGTGTCTAATTCTGTTAGATTCAGGAGATGGTTCTGTGATAGTAGATTGGCGGTTAGGATCAGATCAGCCATGATCTTATTGAATGGCGGAGCAGGCTCGAGGGGCCGATTGGCCTACTCCTGCTCCTATTTCTTATGTTTCTTATGAACAGGGAGACGGGGCCTTGGTTTGACATCCCCCTGAACAGGGAGACGAGCTGTCGGTTTAACATCCCCCCTGAACAGGGAGACGGTGCCTCGGTTTAACATCCCCTGAACAGGGAGACGGGGCGTCGGTTTAACATCCCCCTGAACAGGGAGATGGGGCCTCGGTTTAACATCCCCTGAACAGGGAGACGGGGCCTCGGTTTGACATCCCCCTGAACAGGGAGACGAGCTGTCGGTTTAACATCCCCCTGAAAAGGGAGACGGGGCCTCGGTTTAACTTCCCCTGAACAGGGAGACGGGGCCTCGGTTTAACTTCCCCTGAACAGGGAGACGGGACCTCGGTTTAACATCCCCTGAACAGGGAGACGGAGCCTCGGTTTAACATCCCCCTGAACAGGGAGACGGGGCCTCGGTTTAACATCCCCCTGAACAGGGAGACGGGACCTCGGTTTAACATCCCCTGAACAGGGAGACGGGACCTCGGTTTAACTTCCCCTGAACAGGGAGATGGGGCCTCGGTTTAACTTCCCCTGAACAGGGAGACGGGGCCTCTGTTTAACATCCCCTGAACAGGGAGACGGGGCTCGGTTTAACATCCCCCTGAACAGGGAGACGGGGCCTCCGTTCAACATCCCTCTGAACAGGGAGACGGGGCCTCGGTTTAACATCCCCCCTGAACAGGGAGACGGGGCCTCGGTTTAACATCCCCTGAACAGGGAGACGGGGCCTCGGTTTAACATCCCCCTGAACAGGGAGACGGAGCCTCAGTTTAACATCCCCCTGAACAGGGAGACGGGGCCTCGGTTTAACATCCCCCTGAACAGGGAGACGGGGCCTCGGATTAACATCCCCTGAACAGGGAGACGGGGCCTCGGTTTAACATCCCCCTGAACAGGGAGACGGGGCCTCGGTTTAACATCCCCCTGAACAGGGAGACGGGGCCTCGGTTTAACATCCCCTGAACAGAGAGACGGGGCCTCGGTTTAACATCCCACTGAACAGGGAGACGGAGCCTCGGTTTAACATCCCCTGAACAGGGAGACGGGGCCTCGGTTTAACATCCCCTGAACAGGGAGACGGGCCCTCTGTTTAACATCCCCCTGAACAGGGAGACGGGGCCTCGGTTTAACATCCCCTGAACAGGGAGACGGGGCCTCGGTTTAACATCCCACTGAACAGGGAGACGGAGCCTTGGTTTAACATCCCCTGAACAGGGAGACGGGGCCTCGGTTTAACATCCCCTGAACAGGGAGACGGGCCCTCTGTTTAACATCCCCCTGAACAGGGAGACAGGGCCTCGTTTTAACATCCCCCTGAACAGGGAGACGGGGCCTCAGTTTAACATCCCCCTGAACAGGGAGACGGGGCTTCAGTTTAACATCCCCTGAACAGGGAGACGGGGCCTCGGTTTAACACCCCCTGAACAGGGAGACAGGGCCTCGGTTTAACATCCCCCTGAACAGGGAGACAAGGCCTCAGTTTAACATCCCCTGAACAGTGAGACGGGGCCTTGGTTTAACATCCCCTGAACAGGGAGACGGGGCCTCGGATTAACATCCCCTGAACAGGGAGACGGGGCCTCGGTTTAACTTCCCCCCTGAACAGGGAGACGGGTCCTCTGTTTAACATCCCCCCTGAATATTGAGATGGGGCCTCGGTTTAATATCCCCCTGAACAGGGAGACGGGGCCTTGGTTTAACATGCCCCTGAATATTGAGACGGGGCCTCGTTTGAACATCCCCTGAACAGGGAGACGGGGCCTCGATTTAACATCCCCCTGAACAGGGAGATGGGGCCTCGATTTAACATCCCCCTGAACAGGGAGACGGGGCCTCGGTTTAACTTCCCCCCTGAACAGGGAGACGGGTCCTCTGTTTAACATCCCCCCTGAATATTGAGATGGGGCCTCGGTTTAATATCCCCCTGAACAGGGAGACGGGGCCTCGGTTTAACATCCCCCTGAACAGGGAGACGGGGCCTCGGTTTAACATCCCCTGAACAGAGAGACGGGGCCTCGGTTTAACATCCCCTGAACAGGGAGACGGGGCCTCGGTTTAACATCCCCCTGAACAGGGAGACGGGGCCTCGATTTAACATCCCCCTGAACAGGGAGACGGGGCCTCGGTTTAACATCCCCTGAACAGGGAGACGGGGCCTCGGTTTAACATCCCCCTGAACAGGGAGACGGGGCCTCGGTTTAACATCCCCCTGAACATTGAGACGGGGCCTCGGTTTAACTTCCCCCTGAACTAGGAGACGGGGCCTCGGTTTAACTTCCCCCTGAACTTGGAGACGGGGCCTCGGTTTAACATCCCCTGAACAGTGAGACGGGGCCTTGGTTTAACATCCCCCTGAACAGGGAGAGGAGGCCTTGGTTTAACATCCCCCTGAACAGGGAGACGGGGCTGTGATGAAATATTCCATTCATCACTGCCTGTGACTGTGGTTGGTATCAGGTTTCCCCTCACCATTGTATTGTATATTGGAATGTATGGAATGTGTTGTGTGTAGGGCTCCGCCCATACCTGGCCTCTATGTAATCCAGCTCAGTCTGGCCTCATATCCAGTACTGCAGAGCTCCAGATGGAAGATACCTCTCTCCACTGCGTGTTATCTTCTAAGTTAATAAAAGCCTTGTTTTGTTTCGCTAACATCGAGTCTCGGGATTATTGAGGCAAATCAATTTTATTAACTTATTTTTCAACACAATGGATCAACTCCTGAAACCCGAATGTTTGGATTTGGATCAGCATGCTCCGGACGCATCAGCACACTTCGGACACTGGTTTATGTGTATGGAATTCTTCCTGGACAATTCCGCAGCCGTCAAAGACGCTACGGACGCTGCGAGTATGAAACTCGGAATTGGGTAAGCCACCGGGTTTACCCCCTCATCCAAGACGTACCTGGCCGCCTGTGACATCTTAAAGGCGCATTACCAGCAGCCTACGAATGAGATGTATGCTAGGCATCTGCTCGCCACTCGCGCACAGCGACCTGGGGAATCGGTGGAGGAGTTCCTAGGCACCCTGAAAATGCTTGGCAAAGACTGCAAGTGCCGAGATGTAAAAGCCGCAGTGTACACCGACGAGCTTGTTCGCGATGCCTTTATCACAGGCCTCAGCTCCACTTACATCCGGCAAAGACTGCTGGAAAAAACGGGATTGGACCTGAAACAGGCTGCGGACACCGCGCGATCCCTGGATGTGGCCCAGAGAAACTCGGACGCCTACTCTTCAGCCCGCGCCGTCCACACCGCCACGTGTGCACCAAGGGTGCCGCCATCTTGGAAGGCATCTTCCCCGCCCGGCAGCCCGACACCGTCGGGGCCCCGCTCTCCCCCCAGAAGCCCTACAACAGCCGCGACGCGTCGGGGACCCAACTGCTACTTCTGCGGGCAGCCAAAGCACACCAGAAACCTGTGCCCGGCGAAAGGCACCACCTGCTTTAAGTGCGGTAAGAAGGGGCACTTCGGGAAGGTGTGCAGAGGGAACCCCGCCGGAAAACCAAAACCCGCCACCGCCGCGTGTGCGCCGTGGGAGCGGCCATCTTGGACGCCATCTTGCCCGACCTCGTGGGGTCCACCATCTTGTGAGCAGACAGCGTGGACGCCATCTTGTCTCGATCAGGGCCCTACAGTGGCATCGGTCACAGTGGGCCAGACCAGGCCCCACCCGCTATCCAAATCAATGGTGGACATCGAGGTAAACGGGTGCCGGGTTAAATGTTTAATTGACAGTGGAAGCACGGAGAGTTTTATCCACCCTTAACTGGCACAACAACTCTCCCTAAAGGTGGTTCCTACTCGGGGTACCATCTCTATGGCTGATAAAACCCAGACATCGACCATTCTGGGTTACTGCACGGTCCAATTGTCCATTAACGGGGCGGTATACGATAATTTTAAAGTATTAATCATGAAGAATCTATGCGCGAGCGTGATCTTGGGCCTGGATTTCCAGTGCAACCACCAAAGCATCACGCTCAAGTACGGTGGGTCCCAGCCGCCCCTCACAGTGTGCGGCCTGGCTACCCTGAAGGTAAAGCCGCCTTCGCTATTCGCGAACCTTACCCCTAACTGCCGGCCAATAGCGACCAAAAGCAGGAGGTACAGCTGGGAGGACAGGCGGTTTATCGCGACCGAGGTAGACAGGCTCTTGAAAGAGCGCATTATTGAATGCAGCAATAGCCCGTGGCGCGCCCAAGTGGTGGTGGTAAGGGGTAGCGAGAAGAAACGGATGGTGATCGACTATAGCCAAACGATCAACAGGTACACCCAACTAGACGCCTACCCGCTACCCCGCATATCAGAAATGGTGAACCAAATCGCCCAATACCGGGTGTTCTCCACCATCGACCTCAAGTCAGCGTACCACCAGCTCCCTATCAGACCAGAGGACCGCCCGTACACCGCCTTCGAGGCGAACGGACGCCTCTACCAATTCCTCAGAGTCCCCTTTGGGGTGACGAATGGGGTCTCGGTCTTCCAGAGGGAGATGGACCGCATGGTCGATGACCACCGCTTGCAGGCAACCTTCCCCTACCTCGACAACGTCACCATCTGCGGTCACAACCAGCAGGATCACGACTCGAACCTCGAGGTTACTGAAAACCGCACAAAAACTCAACCTCACCTACAACGAGGACAAGTGCGTTTTCAACACCACGCGCCTCTGCATACGAGGCAGCGTGGTGGAGAATGGGGAAATCGGACCAGACCCCGACCGATTGCGCCCCCTACGGGAGCTGCCCCTGCCCAACACTCCCAAAGCCCTGAAAAGGTGCCTGGGGTTATTTTCTTATTATTCCCAATGGGTCCCCAACTACTCCGACAAAGCCCGCCCCCTCTTGAAAGCATCCTCTTTTCCGCTCTCTGCTGAGGCCCACGCCGCCTTCAAAAGCATTAAGCAGGATATTGAGCGGGCCACGCTACAGGCAGTGGATGAGAACGCTCCATTTCAAGTGGAAAGTGATGCGTCTGACTTTGCCTTGGCGGCCACCCTCAACCAGGCGGGGCGGCCCGTAGCTTTCTTCTCGAGGACCCTCCAAGGGCCCGAGATCAGACACTCCTCCGTGGAAAAGGAGGCCCAAGCCATCGTGGAGGCAGTGCGCCACTGGCGCCACTACCTAGCCGGCAAACGCTTCACCCTACTTACCGACCAGCGGTCGGTAGCGTTTATGTTCAATAATAAACAGAGGGGGAAGATCAAAAATGATAAGATTCTTAGGTGGTGGATCGAGCTCTCCACCTTCGAGTATGACATCATTTACCGGCCAGGGGCCCTTAACGAATCCCCAGATGCCCTCTCACGAGGGATGTGTGCCAGCGCCACCGGGGACCGGCTACAGACCCTCCACAATGATCTCTGCCACCCAGGGGTCACGCGGCTGTTCCACTTCATAAAGTCCCGCAACTTACCCTACTCGATTGAGGAAGTTCGGTCTCTGACCAGGAACTGCCACACTTGCGCTGAGTGCAAGCCTCGGTTCTACCACCCTGATAGAGCCCATTTAATCAAAGCTACACGGCCCTTTGAGCGGCTCAGCTTAGATTTCAAGGGCCCTCTCCCGTCCGTCGACCGCAATGTTTACTTCCTGAACATTGTGGACGAATACTCCCGGTTCCCATTCGCCTTCCCCTGCCCAGACATGACCAGCGCCACGGTCATTAAATGCCTCAACAGCCTGTTCTGCCTGTTCGGTATGCCGAGCTACATCCACACGGATAGGGGGGCGTCCTTCATGAGTGAAGAGCTACGCCAGTACATGCTGTCCAGGGGTATCGCCACGAGCCGTACCACCAGCTACAACCCCCGGGGTAACGGTCAAGTGGAGCGAGAGAACGGGACAGTATGGAAAGCAGTCACTCTAGCTCTAAGGACCAAGGGCCTCCCTATCTCCCGCTGGCAGGAAGTCCTCTCAGATGTGCTCCATTCGATACGGTCGCTACTGTGTACTGCCACTAATGCCACGCCTCATGAACGAATGTTTAGCTTTCCCCGGAAATCCACCTCAGGCATATCCATGCCGTCATGGCTCTCCACCCCAGGTCCGGTATTCGTGAGAAGGCATGTGAGGGGCCATAAGATGGACCCTCTCATGGAGCCAGTGCACCTACTCCACGCCAACCCCCAATACGCGTATGTCCGGCACGCCGACGGAAGGGAGGACACCGTGTCAATAAAAGACGTCGCCCCAGCCGGTAACGACAACAACCACGGCAATAGCAGCAACAACGACCACAGCAACTCTTACCCACCCACTACTCTTTCATCACCCCCGGAAGAACATCGACCAACGGCACCCCCACCAACTACCCCTTCAACAACCCTGGCGGCACCCCCGGCAGAGACCCAGGAGGCCACCGGGGACACCCAGCCGACACCCGCGACACCACAACAGCCACGTCGGTCGCAGAGGACTACCAAACCCCCGAACAGACTAAATCGATCGAAGGGGTGAATGTGATGAAATATTCCATTCATCACTGCCTGTGACTGTGGTTGGTTTCAGGTTTCCCCTCACCATTGTATTGCCTGTGACTGTGGTTGGTTTCAGGTTTCTCCTCACCATTGTATTGTATATTGGAATGTATGGAATGTGTTGTGTGTAGGGCTCCGCCCATACCTGGCCTCTATGTAAGCCAGCTCAGTCTGGCCTCATATCCAGTACTGCAGAGCTCCAGATGGAAGATACCTCTCTCCACTGCGTGTTATCTTCTAAGTTAATAAAAGCCTTGTTTTGTTTCGCTAACATCGAGTCTCGGGATTATTGAGGCACATCAATGGCCACTATTTAACATTCCCCCTGAACAGGGAGACGGGGCCTCGGTTTAACATCCCCCAGGCCAGGGAGACAGGGCCTCGGTTTAACATCCCCCCCTGTAAGATTCGAAAATTTTCATTAACTAATCACGCAAGAAAACAGGATTAATAATACAGCTTTATTGACCAAAAGAAGCTTATACAGAAAACCCTTTGATAAAAAGGGGCATACAAAATGGCCGCCGGGCCTCGTGATCAGTTTCTGGACCATTTGATTTCTGTTACTGCAAGCCAGACAGGCTTGTGGATTGATGACAGTAAGCCCGCGATAGCCAGTATCGGGAAACCGAAACTCAGGGAAATGGGCATACATATTCAATTGGATTCTAAGTACAAGACAGTTTCAGGTAACAGGATGGGGCCCATCAAGATATGGGCGGACAATTGAATGAACACTTAAACCCATTTACTGTACAAAGGAAGAACCGTTTAACAGCCATCAAGGGCAATCTCCAGACCGATCAATATGCGAACCGAGTTACGATGACAAAGTAAAAGACATTATCGGCCAGGAAGGCCAGTTAAGTTATCACCGGCTCCCGTTACAAGACAAAGTGCCCCTGCAGAGATTTCTGCCCGCCAAAAATATTACAAAGACTGGACTATGATCTGGCGGGAGATAAGACTGTCCCAAAAGAGTATAATTATGGATTTGAAAGTCCATCAAAAAGAACACACACACTGGAGGCAACGCTTCACCTCGACGGCTACGCTTCACTCGTAGGACGATTCACTTCTTCGGTACAATTCGTAACTTCGGTGGCAACGAGAAGACTTTGGCTGGGAAGTCAGCTCGGCCAGGCAAGGCTCGACTACGACGGGAAGACGAAGGAGGGTGGCCCGGGTACTTTTGTCGGGAGATCATCGACGACCCAGGCCGAAGGAGAAGACACCCTCTGGAAAACCCCGAGCCAGGCGGGAGCGAGAAATAAAAAGGACACTCCGGGCCTAGCACTTCCGTGCCTCAACGTCCCATTCGCAGTTTTTCCTTACTGGACTCTCCCATGTGCATCCAGTTATTCAACATCACATCGGTGGCCGATTCTCCCATGTGTATCCAGTTCTTCAACAGCTTGTTAACGGATTCAACCATGACGAGCGCTCATCAAGGCTGTGTTCACTGCCTCATCGCCTGAGAGAGAGAGAAAAACAAGCTGCGCCAGAAGTTTCCAAATCCACGTGACGACGGAAAGCTGTACCAAAAGGCTGCGAACCCCCTCTTTTGCGAATCTGAAAGTGGTGAGCATGATTCCGAGTTCCTCAGGTCGAAACTTAGTCTAGGTCTAGGGGAGGGGGTAAGGGTAATCGTAATGTGTTTCCCCTTTTCGATGTGCCGTGTGTTTCCCATTTCCATGGAATTAAGTTTATAGATATGTGCATGCTTGTAGTTACTTTAATTTGTGCTTATGACATGTATTTTATAATGCTGCAAACTGTTTAATAATAAAAGCATCCATTTCGTGCTATTCAACCTGGTCTATTGAGTCTTTCTCTGCACTACAGTTCCCTGCACCTAAGTCCAAGGTCTAGAACTGTAGGGGAGAGTGGGTCGAACCACTCAAGGGTAATTATTGCACGAAGCCTGGTAGGAGACCAGAACGAGCAAGAGAAACACCCTACACCCCTGAACAGGGAGACGGGGTCTTGGTTTAACATCCCCCTAAACAGTGAGACGGGGCCTCGTTTTAATATCCCTTTGAACAGGGAGATGGGGCCTCGGTTTAACATCCCCCTGAACAGGGAGACGGGGCCTCGGTTTGACATCCCCCCTGAACAGGGAGACGGGGCCTCGGTTTGACATCCCCCCTGAACAGGGAGACGGGTCCTCGGTTTAACATCCCCCTGAAGAGGGACACGGGGCCTCGGTTTAACATTCCCCTTGAACAGGGAGACGGGTCCTCGGTTTAACATTCCCCTTGAACAGGGAGACAGGGCCTCGGTTTAACATCCCCCTGAACAGGGAGACGGGGCCTCGGTTTAACATCCTCTGAACAGGGAGACGGGACCTCGGTTTAACATCCCCCTGAACAGGGAGACGGGGCCTCGGTTAAACATCCCCCCTGAATAGGGAAAAGGGGCCTCGGTTTAACATCCCCCTGAACAAGGAGACAGAGCCTCGGTTTAACATCCCCCTGAACAGGGAGACGGGGCCTCGGTTTAACATCCCCCTGAACAGGGAGACGGGGCCTCGGTTTAGCATCCCCCTGAACAGGGACACGGGGCCTTGGTTTAACATCCCCCCTGAACAGGGAGACGGGTCCTCGGTTTAACATCCCCCTGAACAGGGAGACGGGGCCTCGGTTTAATATCCCCTGAACAGGGAGACGGGGCCTCGGTTTAACATCCCCTGAACAGGGAGATGGGGCCTCGGTTTAATATCCCCCTGAACAGGGAGACGGGGCCTCGGTTTAACATTCCCCTGAACAGGGAGACAGGGCCTCGGTTTAACATTCCCCTGAACAGGGAGACGGGGCCTCGGTTTAATATCCCCCTGAACAGGGAGACGGGGCCTCGGTTTAACATCCCCTGAACAGGGAGACGGGGCCTCGGTTTAACATCCCCCTGAACAGGGAGACGGGGCCTCGGTTTAACATCCCCCTGAACAGGGAGACGGGGCCTCGGTTTAACATCCCCCTGAACAGGGAGACGGGGCCTCGGTTTAACATCCCCTGAACAGGGAGACGGGGCCTCGGTTTAACATCCCCTGAACATGAGACGGGGCCTCAGTTTAACATCCCCTGAACAGGGAGATGGGGCCTCGGTTTAACATCCCCCTGAACAGGGAGACGGGGCCTCGGTTTAACATCCCCCTGAACAGGGAGACGGGGCCTCGGTTTGACATCCCCCCTGAACAGGGAGACGGGGCCTCGGTTTAACATCCCCTTGAACAGGGAGACAGGGCCTCGGTTTAACATCCCCCTGAACAGGGAGACGGGGCCTCGGTTTAACATCCTCTGAACAGGGAGACGGGACCTCGGTTTAACATCCCCCTGAACAGGGAGACGGGGCCTCGGTTAAACATCCCCCCTGAATAGGGAAAAGGGGCCTCGGTTTAACATCCCCCTGAACAAGGAGACAGAGCCTCGGTTTAACATCCCCCTGAACAGGGAGACGGGGCCTCGGTTTAACATCCTCTGAACAGGGAGACGGGACCTCGGTTTAACATCCCCCTGAACAGGGAGACGGGGCCTCGGTTAAACATCCCCCCTGAATAGGGAAAAGGGGCCTCGGTTTAACATCCCCCTGAACAAGGAGACAGAGCCTCGGTTTAACATCCCCCTGAACAGGGAGACGGGGCCTCGGTTTAACATCCCCCTGAACAGGGAGACGGGGCCTCGGTTTAGCATCCCCCTGAACAGGGACACGGGGCCTTGGTTTAACATCCCCCCTGAACAGGGAGACGGGTCCTCGGTTTAACATCCCCCTGAACAGGGAGACGGGGCCTCGGTTTAATATCCCCTGAACAGGGAGACGGGGCCTCGGTTTAACATCCCCCTGAACAGGGAGATGGGGCCTCGGTTTAATATCCCCCTGAACAGGGAGACGGGGCCTCGGTTTAACATTCCCCTGAACAGGGAGACAGGGCCTCGGTTTAACATTCCCCTGAACAGGGAGACGGGGCCTCGGTTTAATATCCCCCTGAACAGGGAGACGGGGCCTCGATTTAACATCCCCTGAACAGGGAGACGGGGCCTCCGTTTAACATCCCCCTGAACAGGGAGACGGGGCCTCGGTTTAACATCCCCCTGAACAGGGAGACGGGGCCTCGGTTTAACATCCCCTGAACAGGGAGACGGGGCCTCGGTTTAACATCCCCTGAACATGAGACGGGGCCTCGGTTTAACATCCCCTGAACAGGGAGATGGGGCCTCGGTTTAACATCCCCCTGAACAGGGAGACGGGGCCTCGGTTTAACATCCCCCTGAACAGGGAGACGGGGCCTTGGTTTAACATCCCCTGAACAGGGAGACAGGGCCTCGGTTTAACATCCCCCTGAACAGGGAGACGGGGCCTCGGTTTAACATCCCCTGAAGAGGGAGACGGGGCCTCGGTTTAACATCCCCTGAACAGGGAGACGGGGCCTCGGTTTAACATCCCCCTGAACAGGGAGACGGGGCCTCGGTTTAACACCCCCCTGAACAGGGAGACGGGGCCTCGGTTTAACATTCCCCTGAACAGTGAGACGGGGCCTCAGTTTAACATCCCCCTGAACAGGGAGACGGGGCCTCGGTTTAACATCCCCTGAACAGGGAGACGGGGCCTCAGTTTAACATCCCCCTGAACAGGGAGACGGGGCCTCGGTTTAACATTCCCCTGAACAGGGAGACAGGGCCTCGGTTTAACATTCCCCTGAACAGGGAGACGGGGCCTCGGTTTAACATCCCCTGAACAGGGAGACGGGGCCTCGGTTTAACATCCCCTGAACAGGGAGACGGGGCCTCGGTTAAACATACCCCCTGAACAGGGAGACGGGGCCTCGGTTTAACATCCCCCTGAACAGGGAGACGGGGCCTCGGTTTAACATCCCCCTGAACAGGGAGACGGGCCTCGGTTTAACATCCCCCTGAACAGGGAGACGGGGCCTCGGTTTAACATCCCCCTGAACAGGGAGACGGGGCCTCGGTTTAACATCCCCTGAACAGGGAGACGGGGCCTCGATTAAACATCCCCCTGAACAGTGAGACGGGGCCTCGGTTTAACATCCCCCCTGAACAGGGAGACGGGTCCACGGTTTAACATCCCCCTGAACAGGGACACAGGGCCTCGGTTTAATATCCCCTGAACAGGGAGACGGGGCCTCGGTTTAACATCCCCTGAACAGGGAGATGGGGCCTTGGTTTAATATCCCCCTGAACAGGGAGACGGGGCCTCGGTTTAACATCCCCCTGAACAGGGAGACGGGGCCTCGGTTTAGCATCCCCCTGAAGAGGGAGACGGTGCCTCGGTTTAACATCCCCCTGAACAGGGAGACGGGGCCTTGGTTTAACATCCCCTGAACAGGGAGACGGGGCCTCGGTTTAACATCCCCCTGAACAGGGAGACGGGGCCTCGGTTTAACATCCCCTGAACAGGGAGACGGGGCCTCGGTTTAACATCCCCCTGAACAGGGAGACGGGTCCTCGGTTTATCATCCACCTGAACAGGGACACGGGGCCTCGGTTTAACATTCCCCCTGAACAGGGAGACGGGGCCTCGGTTTAACATCCCCTGAACAGGGAGACGGGGCCTCGGTTTAACATCCCCTGAACAGGGAGACGGGGCCTCGGTTTAACATTCCCCCTGAACAGGGAGACGGGGCCTCGGTTTAACATCCCCTGAACAGGGAGACGGGGCCTCGGTTTAACATCCCCTGAACAGGGAGACAGGGCCTCGGTTTAACATCCCCCTGAACAGGGAGACGGGGCCTCGGTTAACATCCCCTGAACAGGGAGACGGGGCCTCGGTTTAACATCCCCTGAACAGGGAGACGGGGCCTCGGTTTAACATCCCCTGAACAGGGAGATGGGGCCTTGGTTTAATATCCCCCTGAACAGGGAGACGGGGCCTCGGTTTAACATCACGTGAACAGGGAGACGGGGCCTCGGTTTAACATCCCCTGAACAGGGGAGACGGGGGCCTCGGTTTAACATCCCCCTGAACAGGGAGACGGGGCCTCGGTTTAACATCCCCTGAACAGGGAGACGGGGCCTCGGTTTAACATCCCCTGAACAGGGAGACGGGGCCTCGGTTTAACATCCCCCTGAACAGGGAGATGGGGCCTCGGTTAAAACATCCCCCCGAATAGGGAAAAGGGGCCTCGGTTTAACATCCCCCTGAACAAGGAGACAGGGCCTCAGGTTAACATCCCCCTTGTGGTGTATGTAACCTGTTCCACCTTAAGAGAAATTAAGCCTGTTCCACCTTAAGAGATGTACTACTTTCTCTGGCTGCTGTATACGTAACTAGCTGAAGTGCCCGGCGGTGCCGAGGCTTTTTCGAGGGCATGTTGTTGTTGGAAGAGAGAGAGAGAGAGCGACTGGGGGGGGGGGGGAGAAGAGAGAGAGAGAGCGCGACTGGGGGGGAAGAGAGAGAGCGACTGGGGGGTAGAGAGCGACTGGGGGGAAGTGAGAGAGCGACAGGGGGGAAGAGAGTGAGCGGGTGGGGGGAAGAGAGCGGGGGGGGAAGGGAGGGCGGGGGGAAGGGGTGGGGGGGAATGGAGGGGGGAAGTGAAGGGAGGGGGGGAAAGGGGCTGGGGGGAAGGGAGGGGGGAAGGGACGGGGAAGGGAGGGGGGAAGGGAGGGGGGAGGGGAAAGGGAGGGGAGGGGGGTAAAGGGGCGGGGGGGAAGGGACGGGGAAGGGAGGGGGGAAGGGGGGAGGGGGGAAGGGGGGGCGGGGGGAAGGGAGGGCGGGAGGGGAAGGGGCGGGGGGAAGGGGGGAAGGGGCGGGGGGAAGAGAGGGGGGAAGGGAGGTGGGAAGGGAAGGGAGGGGGGAAGGAGGGGGGGAAGGGACGGGGGGGGAAGGGAGGGGGCAGGGGGGAAGGGGCGGGGGGGAGAAGGGGGGGCGGGGGGAGAAGGGGGGGGTGGGAAGGGGAAGGGGGGAGGGGGGTGCGGGAAGGGGAAGGGGGGGCGGGGGGAGAAGGGGGCGGCGGGGGGGAAAGGGGGGCGGGAAGGGGAAGGGCGGCGGGGGGGGAAGTGCCGGGGGGGTGCCCAGGCCGAGAGCCCCGCTCTCCGAGCCCCACCCCCCCCAGCCCGAGAGCCCCGCTCTCCGAGCCCCACCCCCCCGGCCGAGAGCCCTGCTCTCCGAGCCCCGCCCCCCCCCGGCCGAGCCCGATTGCGGCTCTGAGAGACGGCCGGCGGGCCGAGCCCCGCCCCCCCCCCTGCCGAGCCCGATTGCGGCTCTGAGAGACGGCCCGGCGGCCGAGCCCCACTTCCCCCCCCCCCGCCGAGCGCGGAACAGAGATGCCCGCGTCTCACCTGCTCCTGCTGTGCGCGCACCCTGACCCTCGTGGCAGACGCCGTTGCCCTGGGTAACATGACACGGCGGGGGGTGAGGAGCTTAGCAGAAGTGCAATCACCTAGCTCGGGCCTGGCTGGGCAAGAAAGGCGCAGGCTTTCAGGCCTATGAAAAAAAACGGGGAAAGGTAGGAAAAAGAATGTTCAGGTTAGGTTTACAAATGAGTGATTTTTTTAAAAACAATTTAATAAATTCAATTTTATTTTGGTGGAAATGCATTTTTGAAAAGAAAGACGCAGAAAGCATGAAAAAGAATGGAAGCAAGATGGCGGCGACTCACCTCGGTTCAGAACGATAAGGCCCACCCACACACGCACCGATTGGCCCGGCCGCACGCGGCAGCAAGCCGCCGTACGATTGGTCGACCTCGAGGTCACTCTGTCGCTAATGAGCGGATAATGAGATGCTAATGAGGGGAATGTTGAAGGTTTTTGGGATACCGCGGGCGCGATTTTAGCCGGCCGAAACGTAAATACGCTTAAAACCGTCTCGGAAGCGTAAGCTTTCTTTGGAGGTAACGCGCGCGTAGGTACGCCCTGTAACTTCCGAGCACATAGCCCGACAGACGCACACGCGATGACAGACAGAATGACAGACAGATAGACAGATGTACCGCTTTATATATATAGAGCTGGGGGTGCCCGGCGGTGCCGAGGCTTTTTCGAGGGCATGTTGTTGTGGGAAGAGAGAGAGCGACTGGGGTTGGGGAGAGAGAGAGAGAGCGACTTGGGGGGGGGTGAAGAGAGAGAGAGAGCGACTGAGGGGGGGAAGAGAGAGCGCGACTGGGGGGGGAAGAGAGAGCGCAACTGGGGGGGGAAGAGAGAGCGCGACTGGGGGGAAGAGAGAGAGCGACTAGGGGAAGAGAGAGAGCGACTGGGGGGGAAGAGAGAGAGCAACTGGGGGGGAAGAGAGAGAGCGACTGGGGGGGAAGAGAGAGAGTGACTGGGGGGGAAGAGAAAGAGCGAC
>NW_028225181.1:13789316-13813707 GCF_052327205.1 Somniosus microcephalus
GGAAACAGAAGTGAAGTTTGTTTTGCAAATTCTGTTCTACCTTAATTATAAATTGATAAATGTTACATGGGCAACTGAGCTGAATTTTTGAAAGGCTGGCTTATATTTCTTCACCCTCAAGCAGGAAATTTGAAGAGAAGTCATACTGGGAAATATATGTACATCTTGTAGTTGCTGATCACAGAATAGCATTGGCACACTGCAAGCATGCTCTGTTCTTGCTGCTGGTAGACTGAAATTAAATGGAACTGGGAAAATATTTGTGCAGCAGATTTTAATTAGAATATACACTGCTCAAACAAAAAGTTTGACATTTTATAGGAGCTTGCAATCCATGAGCACCCGAAACACTTGACTGGTGGGTAAATTATTTTCTGAATAACATTCCTAATACCAACTGGGACCTAAGATTTTGTACTGCTTCAACATTACCACCATGCTTTCAGAACATTTTTGTTCTGACGAAAGGTCATCGACCTGAAACGCTAACTCTCTGTCTCTCCACAATTGCTGCCTGACCTGCATTTTCTGTTTTTTATTTCTGATTTCCAGCATCTGTAGTATTTTGCTTTTGTGTCAACATTACCTCCTTGCTTTTGATTTCTATGCCTCAAGATAGAAAACCAAGGATTCCATCTGCCTTTTTTATCAATGGCCTTCCCTACATGCGCTGCCACTATTGATGTGTATCTGCACACCAAGGGGTCCTTCTCCAGAATCATTTAAATTTTTTTATCAAGGTGTCTTTCCTTTTCCTAGTCTTTTAAAATGTATTGCTGCACATTTTTCTATATTGGCTCACTACCTGTTCAATTATGATGTACAGTACATGTTTTCCTGCATTTGTTCAAAATCCTTGTCACAATTTGCCATACCCCCCAGTTTGGTGTCATTAGCAAATTTCAATATTCCCTCAATTCCAAAATCCAAACGATGTATATAGTAAGAGAAACTCCAACATTGAGTTCTGTGGAACATCACTCACCACATTGTTCCAGTCTGTGAAACTTCCTTTTACCCCTACCCTCTGCGCTCTGCCCTCTAAGCATTTCTTTCTGTACATGGCCACATTCTTCTTCATTCCATGTGCCATTATCTTTGTCATCAGTCTCCTATCAAATACATCTAAAAGATGCCTACAACGTTTTTATTTTCTTATTTCTTCAAAGAATTCTATAAGGTTAGTTGAGCACGAGCTGCCTTTTAGAAATCTGCTGGCTCCGACTAACGTTTCTCCAAAAGCTTAGTCATTTCATACCATATTGTAGACTGGTAATATGAACAACTGAAATAAGACGAACTGCCTATAGTATCCTGCTTTATCCTTGCCTCCTTTTTTGCAAAAGATTGTCACACTTGCCATCCTCAATTTGTCTAGCATTAAAAAAAAATCTACAGAATTTTGGAAATTCAGTGAGAGCTTCTGTTTCTCCCTTGCGATGTAATCCATTGGATTATTTTTATAAAATTCATGGCTGATCAAATGCAGTATTTAGTTTTAGATCGAGCAGACCTGATCTGTTTTTTATTTAAGTACTGGTAGTTAATGGGCAGGATTAAAATATTTAACTTTGTGCAAAAGAACATATTTGCAAGAGTTATTGAGCTCTTCAATCTACTGGATTAATACTGGGTATGCTATTGCCATTCCTTTATCTCATTCCTGAAATCATTATCTCCCTTTTACCATCTTGTGCAAGGCTTAATTTTTCTAATGTGGTAGCAAAATTCTTTTTCATTTCCTTTTGAAAGGGTTTTGAGATTCTAGTATTCAGCCTACATTGCAGAAAGTTTCTTCTGAACAGTGTCAATGATGTTGGTTTCTTAAAGGAATGATCACGGTTGGGCTGGTTTTCAAGTTCAGTCTAACTTGCTAGCTTTATTGGCCACTCCCTTCATTTTTGCTTGAGCATGATTGTTACTGTTCTCAGTGATGGTCTAAATGAGAATCTTCTGTTAGTGTACTGCATTCTTTCTAACCTTGAGGTTGTGACCCTACTGAACGTAAATGTGGTCTCACTAATGTATGATATGGAGTTACAGCTATATCCTTGAATGCTGAACTCTGCATTGTAGATTTCTTTGTTTTTATAAATTATCTGGTCAGGCTCTTGATTTTAAAATGAAGTCCATGACCACTGCCAAATCCTTCCCCATCCTGTTACATTACAACCACTTATGGTTTTATGGTAAAGGTTAATGTTTGTACTTAAGCAAGGTATTTCATTTATACAAATATACCATTGTTCCCCAGTCAGTAACCTAACTGCGGAGCCTCTCTAGATCTATTTGAATAGTTAGCCCCACTAAATGCTTTGCCATTCCACACCATTTTGTATTGAGAACAAGCTTAGACATTCTAAATATAATCCAGTCTGTCATTTGTTAGATTGTGAAATGTAGAGCGATGAGGATTGAATTCTGATAACCCCACTTATTACTTCTCTTCATTTTGAACGGTTATTTATAGAATTTTTTGTGAAATCCTTTTTTGATCTTTTCTATGAAAAAGAAATGTGGAAGGGAGATAAACATTCAAGGATAGAGAAAAGGAATGCAAGGATAACTATAATTTGTTTAAGTCTCCCAGGTGTTGAGGTGATTTAATGAACAGCTTAGAAAGGTGTTATGCAACTTTTTATTGTTTGAAATCTCCCTTGCCCTTTCCCCCTCCCCTTCCAAACAAGACCACCTCCCTTTTACATAAAAGGGGAGTTTGGGTTAGGAAGTTATCGATGACTGGTGCCAAATTTCCAGCTGCCTGTTCTAAAATTTTACGTTTGGCCAGTCCATGATCTCATTTTTCACATTTGGGTTTGAATGTTGCTTCACTCACTATTCTAGTTGTATACAGTTCAAAACTACCACCCGGTGTAATGAGATTTTGCAACAATTTTAAACTTACTGTTCCATATGGAAATAGATGTGTATAAAATCAAGTTGTAGTGGTTCAGTTGACTTGTTTTTGCTGAAAGCCCATACAATCATTAAACAAAACCATGTCCTAATCTCCACCTACAACATTTTTGTCAAGTGAAGTTATGCTGTGTAAAGATTAATAGGCTTTTTGTATTTGTCTGCTCAAATGCACTAAAGCCTGACTCCCAGACTCTTGGATAGGACAGGGACTGATTAATCTGTGTGGCAGCTGGGTCATGTGACAATCCACTGAAGCTTAGTGTAAGTAACCAATGTGTTGTCTCGGTCTGCTGTCGGCATTGCACCAGCAGAGATCTGATCAAGATGGCCAAGGCCAGAACAGATAAGAAGCTGGGTGAGCACCTTGTTCAAAGAGCAACTGCACTTTTGAATTACTTAGGTTATGAGGAAGAACACTATAACTGGAGTTCGAATCTTCTATCTATCTTGCAGCTTGGTGAAGAAACTGTTTGATTTTTTTTTTAGTGGTTACAATTTTGTGAAAACTTAAAATACTGATTCATCAATTTTACTTTTTCAGTTGATGCTGATGAGATTAAACGGCTAGGAAAGCGGTTTAAGAAACTGGATTTGGACAATTCCGGCTCACTGAGTGTAGAAGAATTTATGTCTCTGCCCGAGTTGCAACAGAACCCACTAGTGCAACGAGTTATAGATATATTTGACACCGATGGAAATGGTGAAGTTGACTTTAAAGGTAAGGTGTCTTTTAGCAATTAAGTACAGAATAAAATTTTGAGCAAGGTTATTTATTTTTATTCGAGTGTTAGCCTAGCGTGTGCATTTCTGGGCACAATTTAGAAAGAATGGTGTTGATTGTTTCTACCATGTCTACAAACATATTGCATGTATGTAAAAATTACATTTTGAATTGCATTGCTTAATAAATTCAAGTTATTCATTTCTCCGTTACAGTTTGCCAGACGATTTTGTCTTTTTATAATTTTCTGCATAAAGAAACTTGTTTATAGATAACTTCTGCAAGTAAAGTATAAATTAGTCATGACTGGTATTTTAGAGATGAGGTTAACACTCTATAATCCAGACCGTAAGAAACTGGAAGTCCCAATTTTAAATTCATTAAAAACTGTGGCAGCTGTTAATGTTGGAGAATCTTGGGTAAATCACTAGAAATGATTGACCCCCAACTTTTATTTCTTCTCGCTGTAAGCTGTGTTTTGAATCTTAGTCCATTGTGTGAGCTTTCAAGCTTAACTTGGATAGTTTGTCAGTATTACACTTGTAGCTCAAAATAGTTTCTGTACTTTTTAATAATGTATGGTCATCTAAATCCAACTATTAAAAGAACTCCATCCAATTAGTATCCTTTTCAATAGGAAGTTCATTTAAATGTGTCAAAGAAAAACAAAAGCAATCTTTAGTAGTTTGAGTGGAACATTTTATATCTAAATGGTTTGGTAGATTAATGCATCTATCTGGATTTTTAAATTTAGTTCTGGGGAAATAATGAATTTGGGACAATGTTTAAGATGCCATCACCTATTCCAATTGCACCAAAAGGTGGGCTTTCTGAATGAATTTCCATCATTTAAAACCACATGCAATCAGGAAATGAAATTTAGAGTTTATAATGCACAATATGCTGTTGAATTTTAGCACTAATCTTTTAAAAATGAAGGTACAATCTGTGCATCCATTTTATACAGTTTTGAGCTGCCAAGTTTCAAGTTATCTCTACAAATTTATAACCAAATCATGATGTAAACTTTGCATATGTACTTCATGGTTTCACTGCATTTTGTAATCTCGGGCCTAGTTATAAATTGAAGTACAAAATGAATTAGGCTGTTCAGAAAAGCTAACAATTTCCAAATGTAAAAAATGAAATTGAATCTGTTGATGTTGAGGGGTTAAATTACTTTTGAGATGACCATTTACCAATATTCTGTTCTTTAACAATTGGATTAAATAGCTCTGTGAAGATTCAAACTATTCTAATCTGATTATTATTGAGCTGAAAATTTACACTTGTTAATTTTTTAGGATTTTGTAAAAAAAAAAAAAAATTGGATGGGGGTGTGGGGAATTGGATGTTCAGGATCGGAAAATAGCAATTTTTAGTTGGGGAGGACGCTTAGCCAAGTTTCTTTGTTACCCTCTTCAGATAGGTGAAATGTGAACATTACAATTGTTACTTCAAATGCAGTTTTATAAAAACAGAATTTTTAAACCACACCTGGATGTGTGTATATGTAAAAGGTGCACGCAAGCCTCTTGTTGCTTTTCTTATTAGACTAATGCCACTATTTTCTATCTAACCTTTTAATTTTTATTTGAAAAAAGCAATACATTTAACAGGTAAAGTACGCGTGAGGTAAATCATATTAGAAATGAGATGAGAGCTGTTGGCTTCGAAAATGTATTTGAAATTAGAAGTCTACTTTTTTAGCCTGTACTTTACATCCATCATCAAGTTTGGAGAACTGTCTATCTCGACGAAGAACTCTTTAATTCATGTGCATAAATGGATTCAAATTAGTCTTTTGTATAATTCTGTAACAGTTTTGCATGTGGACCTGTATGTGATTGTTTTTGTCCTAACTTACTGTGAATAATTTGACGTGCAATGGCACTAATCTTGTATCTTCCTTATGATATCCTAGATTTAAAGGAGCAGTAGTGTGTTCTGTTTTTAAATGTAGATTAAGCATGTATCCTCCGAATAGTTGATAGAAGTACAGTCTTAGTTCAGAAGTTGCTCATTTGAATTATACTCATTTAAAATTTTTCAAGAAAAAAGACCACCTTTGTTTATTTAAATTGAATTTCCTGAGTAATTCAATTGTTTCCAGCAGCAAACTACTTCAAATTAACAGGAGTAGACTGTAGACAGCTCGTGTTCTGAGAATTAGTTTTGTACATAGATTGAGATATGTGACTATAAAGTGTAGCCAGGTTGCATCAGCCTTAAGCTGGTTTCATCTCCCATCTGGCCATTTTGCTGTAATTCCCTGAGACCTTGAATAGGATTCAGTTGAAGGTAATGTGAAGCTTCACCTTCCATTATAAAAATAACTCAATAATCAGAGCTTGACATCTAGCAAGGGATAGCATGCTTTTATGGTAACATTTTATTTGAGTGATTAGTTTAGAATGATTGACTATATAATCTAGCAGAATGTTCATTCTGGAATTTTAGATGCAGTTGACATTGCATTGGGAGTCCTAATTTTTGATGAATGAAATATCATTGGAAAAAGTGAAGATCTCATGGGAGTAAAACGTGAGAGTTTGCCTTTCACTTATACACAGGACATTGGATATAAATTCTTGGCCTATATTGTTGAGTTCTATACTATATAGGAATAAAGCAAAGTAGCATTTCCAACACACATCAAGAGGGAAAATGAGTCTTCAAGCTGCTTGCACTCCTAGCCGCAGGTTCAGACCTGTTTTTTGCGAGCACTCTGGGAGCAAATCACCTGGCTCCAGTTGGCTGGTGAGACAAAAACTGCTTCATGTCCTCTTCAAAAATTGATGGCTTTGTTTGAGGAAACTGCTGCTGCTTGACCCAGATTAAACTTTTGTCGATGCTTGAGGCCTGAAACGAATACATATTGTCATGTTTCAGCTTTATAAATACTGATGAGGCATTTCATTGCTCCTTTGTATTTGAGAGAATCAGATGTAAACACAAGAAACAAGTGGTTTGCCAAAAAAGTAGTTTCTAGGCTTGTTTTAGGCATGCTCAAAGCACAAACCCTTTGTTCGTCAAGTTTTACAAATTTTAGCTATAAAGGACTTGTACAATGTTTGTCCTTGATGAGATTGTCAGTTAGTGTAGTTCATCATATGCTGAACTTTGGTATACATTGGCTTTGGGAAATCTGACTTGTTCTTTGAAACCCCCATGTTTCCACCAAACATTGGGGCTTGTTTGAGGTGACTATCCTTGATACAGTTACTTTGAGCCATATCCATTCCTGCCCCTACTCTACAAGAAATGTTACAGTTAAGCAGAAATGCATACTTCACTATAAGGGATTATTTTGAGGTAGTATTTTCTGTATGATCGCCATGGTGTTTAGGGAATCAGAATTATGTAAATGTCAAGCTTTCTGATGTTTGTATTCACTTGTGTGTATGAGCAGATAACAGGTGGTGTAGATTTTACGTGCGACCTGTATGTACATGAAAAATCTGAATAACTACCACAGATTGATTAAATGTAAGCAAGCTGAATCTCCTCTTTTGTATAGGCACCAGAATTGGTTGAGTTCACGTTTTTAGAAATTCCCAATTGGAGTGGTGTTACATTACCTTCCTTAATCTTGGATAACTGAAGTAAGGTTTTGAATCATTAAGGATGTTTTTCTGATGTATTTTGACTGCAAGTTGGGAAAAGTGAGTGACAATATTGATCCCCAAACTTTAAGGCCTCTTAGAGGCCCAGGCGATTTAACTGGGGAAAGGGTGAGGAGCTGCATAGAGTTTCAAAATGAGTTGAAAGACAGTAATACTATGAGGTGTTGAAATGACTGAGTGAAGCTGAAATGGGTTACTGAATTTGTCTGAACCCCAAGATAATTGCTGCCTTTTTTTTTTAAATGTGTGGTATGTTTTTTTTAAACTGGTGACACCATGTACAGTTCTTGCATATCTACAAGATTAGCCCAGAAGTTGTATTGGATTTAGAGGGACAACATTGTTTCTGTATCTCAGTGTGAAATAATACAAACTGCTACTTTGATTATTGTGTGGATTAAACTTTTGTATATTAAAGTATACTGTTCAGCAGTAAGTAGCATCAGAATATGCAAGTGCTGTAATTCTAAAAGTTTCAAAGCCTGTGTCTGCACCATTCCATGAAAAATATGATTAAATGACCATAATAGATTTTGAGAGTTCACTTGCTGTATCAGTCATTGTTTCCCTTTTGTAATTAATGGCGAAGGGCAGTACAGCAGGAATACTTTTTATTCAAACGCCACTTCCCACTCCTTAAATGGAAGAAAATAGTACTTTGGCCTACGATTTCTTTATTGGCAACAAAATTAATCTTTTAACAAAATGTCAGACTCTCAAGTGGGGTACCTTCCTCTGCTACATAGTTCTGGTGCCATCAATTACTGGGAATGCTCCTGTGTGTGTAGGAGCAGCTTGTAAACAGCAGGGTGTGCAAATTCAAATCTGTCGGAGGGCTGCTGCAGAGCTGCTTGACCATCGGAATTGCTACGGGCTGGAAATGCACATAACGCAGTGATATACCTATCAATTCATCCAATGAAAAGCGACGAGTTAAGATAGTAACTATAGGTTTTTATTAGCTAAATAACAGAACCCACCCTCGTGGGTGATCGGGTCCAACAAGGAGGAATACCAGCCAGTCGACCACCTTTATACCTGGGCAAGCAGGCGGAGCCATGGGCGGAGTCAGCTGTGGTCAGCCCAGGTATAACAGCGTGACGAGGTGACCTTGTGTAGTGATACAACAGTGTAAACAGTGATAACCATAGTGTAACGATAGTGAACGATAAAAGTGGTTTACCACATTCACCCCTTGTTTAGATTTGAGTCCGGCGGGGTGAAGTGTACTACCGGTTCGGGTATGTCAGTCTGTCCGGAGGCCTCGTAAGTCTTTCTGATCGGCGCGGCGGCGGTGGTGCAGTATCCGATGTTAATGCTGGTGTCGGCGAAGGCTCGTGGGGTTCCGGCATGCCGTCTACTTGGGCTGGATTTGGGGGGGTGGTGGGGGGTAACGGTGGTGTCTCGGGGGTGCCCGAGGGTGCAAGGTCTCGTAAGGAGACTGTGTCCTCCCGCCCGTCTGGGTATGCCACATAGGCGTACTGGGGGTTGGCGTGCAGGAGGTCCACCCTCTCGACCAGGGGGTCCGTTTTATGGGCCCTCACGTGCTTTCGCAGCAAGACGGGGCCCCGGAGAAGTCAGCCATGTTGGTAGCGAGGTTCCCGTAGTCGACTTCCTGGGGAAAACAAACATTTGTTCATGGGGGGTGGCGTTAATGGCCGTGCAAAGCAGTGACCGGATGGAATGCAGCGCTGCCGGGAGGACTTCCTGCCAGCGAGAGGTTGGGAGGCCCTTAGACTTTAAGGCTAAGAGAACGGCCTTCCAGACAGTCGCGTTCTCTCTCTCCACCTGGCCGTTCCCTCGGGGGTTGTAGCTGGTGGTCCTGCTTGCAGCAATACCTCTCGCTAGTAGGAATTGGCGAAGTTCCTCGCTCATGAAGGATGAGCCCCGGTCGCAATGTATATAGTTCGGGAACCCGAACAAGGCGAAGAGGTCGTTCAGGCATTTGATGACCGTGGTACTGGTCATGTCTGGGCAGGGGAAGGCAAAGGGGAAACGGGAGTACTCATCAATGATGTTGAGGAAGTATACATTACGGTCAGAGGACGGGAGGGGCCCCTTAAAATCGATGCTCAAGCGCTCGAAGAGGCGGGTGGCCTTGACCAGGCTTGCTCTGTCCGGCCTAAAGAAATGCGGTTTGCATTCGGCACAGGTTTGGCAGTTCCTGGTCATGGTCCTGACCTCCTTGATGGAGTAGGGCAGGTTGCGGGCCTTGATGAAGTGGTAAAGTCTGGTGACCCCGGGGTGGCAGAGGTCGTTGTGGAGGGTCTGCAGCCTATCAATTTGCGCGTTGGCGCATGTACTTCGTGATAGAGCATCTGGGGGTTCGTTCAGTTTACCAGGCCGGTACAAGATATCATAATCATAGGTGGAGAGCTCGATTCTCCACCTCCCCCTTCCCCGCATATCTGATATGGTCAATCAGATTGCACAGTACTGGGTATTCTCTACCATCGACCTTAAGTCGGCCTATCACCAACTCCCTATCCGCCCTGAGGACCGCCAGTATACTGCCTTCGAGGCGAATGGCCGCCTCTACCACTTCCTTAGGGTTCCCTTCGGCGTCACCAACGGGGTTTCGGTCTTCCAAAGGGAGATGGACCGGATGGTTGACCAGAACGGGCTGCATGCCACGTTCCCTTATCTAGATAACGTCACCATCTGCGGCCGCGACCGGCAGGACCATGATAATCTGGAGAGATTCCTCCGTACGGCCCAACGGCTGAACCTCACCTACAATAAGGAGAAATGTGTGTTTAACACCTCGCGTCTTGCCATCCTCGGCTGCGTAGTAGAGAACGGAGTCATCGGCCCCGACCCCGAAAGAATGCGCCCCCTCATGGAGCTTCCCCTCCCCCACTGTCCAAAGGCGCTGAAGAGAACCCTGGGGCTCTTCGCCTACTATGCCCAATGGGTGCCGAATTATGCGGACAAAGCCAGACCCCTCATGAAGTCCACCTCCTTCCCCCTGACGGCAGAAGCGTGCGCAGCCTTCTCCCTCATAATGGGAGACATTGCTAAGGCCACAATGCACGCGGTGGATGAGTCTATCCCTTTCCAAGTGGAGAGCGATGCATCTGACTTCGCCCTAGCTGCAACCCTTAACCAGGCGGGGAGACCTGTGGCCTTCTTCTCAAGGACCCTCCAGGGCCCTGAGATCCGACACTCTTCGGTCGAGAAGGAGGCCCAGGCGATCGTGGAGGCAGTACGACGCTGGAGGCATTACCTGGCAGGCAAATGATTTACCCTCCTCACCGACCAGCGTTCGGTCGCTTTTATGTTTAATAACAAGCTGAGGGGCAAAATCAAGAACGACAAGATCTTGAGGTGGAGAATCGAGCCCTCCACCTATGATTATGATATCTTGTACCGGCCTGGTAAACTGAATGAACCCCCAGATGCTCTATCACGAAGTACATGCGCCAACGCGCAAATTGATAGACTGCAGACCCTCCACAACGACCTCTGCCACCC
This sequence comes from Somniosus microcephalus, assembly GCF_052327205.1. Lineage (NCBI taxonomy): Eukaryota > Metazoa > Chordata > Chondrichthyes > Squaliformes > Somniosidae > Somniosus > Somniosus microcephalus. The sequence continues at coordinate 13,800,057 of NW_028225181.1, forward strand.
CGGGGTCACCAGACTTTACCACTTCATTAAGGCCCGCAACCTGCCCTACTCCATCAAGGAGGTCAGGACCATGACCAGGAACTGCCAAACCTGTGCCGAATGCAAACCGCATTTCTTTAGGCCGGACAGAGCAAGCCTGATCAAGGCCACCCGCCCCTTCGAGCGCTTGAGCATCGATTTTAAGGGGCCCCTTCCGTCCTCTGACCGTAATGTGTACTTCCTCAACATCATTGATGAGTGCTCCCGTTTCCCCTTTGCCTTCCCCTACCCAGACATGACCAGTATCACGGTCATCAAATGCCTGAACGACCTCTTCGCCTTGTTCGGGTTCCCGAGCTATATACATAGCGACCGGGGCTCATCCTTCATGAGCGAGGAACTTCGCCAGTTCCTACTAGCGAGAGGTATTGCTGCAAGCAGGACCACCAGCTGCAACCCCCGAGGGAACGGCCAGGTGGAAAGAGAGAACACGACTGTCTGGAAGGCCGTTCTCTTAGCCTTAAAGTCTAAGGGCCTCCCAACCTCTCGCTGGCAGGAAGTCCTCCCGGCAGCGCTGCATTCCATCCGGTCACTGCTTTGCACGGCCATTAACGCCACCCCCCATGAACAAATGTTTGTTTTCCCCAGGAAGTCGACTACGGGAACCTCGCTACCAACATGGCTGACTTCTCCGGGGCCCGTCTTGCTGCGAAAGCACGTGAGGGCCCATAAAACGGACCCCCTGGTCGAGAGGGTGGACCTCTTGCACGCCAACCCCCAGTACGCCTATGTGGCATACCCAGACGGGCGGGAGGACACAGTCTCCTTACGAGACCTTGCACCCTCAGGCACCCCTGAGACACCACCGTTACCCCCCACCACCCCCCCAAATCCAGCCCAGGTAGACGGCACGCCGGAACCCCACGAGCCTTCGCCGGCCACGCAGACACCAGCATTAACATCGGATACTGCGCCGCCGCTGCTGCGCCGATCAGAAAGACTTACGAGGCCCCCGGACAGACTGACATACCCGAACTGGTAGTACACTTCACCCCGCCGGACTCAAATTTAAACAAGGGGTGAATGTGGTAAACCACTTTTATCGTTACACTATGGTTATCACTGTTTATATCGTTACACTATGGTTATCACTGTTTACACTGTTGTATCACTACACAAGGTCACCTCTTGTCACGCTGTTATACCTGGGCTGACCACAGCTGACTCCGCCCATGGCTCCGCCTGCTTGCCCAGGTATAAAGGTGGTCGACTGGCTGGTATTCCTCCTTGTTGGACCTGATCACCCACGAGGGTGGGCTCTGTTATTTTGCCAATAAAAACCTATAGTTACTATCTTAACTTGTTGCTTTTCATTGGATGAATTGATAGGTATATCAATGTTCTCGACCGGGGGGTCTGTTTTATGGGCCCTCACGTGCTTTCGCAGCAAGACGGGCCCCAGAGAAGTCAGCCATGTTGGTAGCGAGGTTCCCGTAGTCGACTTCCCGTAGACGATAAAAGTGGTTTACCACACGCAGCCTATAGTTTGGGTTTTTGGAGCCAGGTGGCTCTGAAGCAGCACATGATCCAATTGAAGTCACGCGCTGCTGCTTGCAATGGAGTTTCTTTGGGTTGATCTGCATCAGACTTGTTTTTAAATGATTTTGCTCGTCAAGTTAACTGAATTGCACAATTTTTTTTACGAAGGAAATCTTAAATGAAATGTCTTGTTTAAGACTTATGCTAGGTGCTTTACAGTTTGGATAAATTGTGCAATACTGTGAGAAGATAATATGACTTTTAAAAAATATGTTTGGTTGCTCAAAATATGGAGTATCGCTTACTATTTTTAATCCTGGGTAGTATAGAGAACTCTCTGGGTATTGGGGAATAGGGACTTCAGATAAATATGTTCATTGGCAGCAGTCTTTCTGGGTTTGGGCATGTTTTTATACATGAAATAGGGTCAATCTTAAGAATATACACTCTGAATTGGCTGGAGCACTGGTTCAGCAAAAAAGAAAGCACACTTTTTTCCCTCTACAAAAAGTATAACTTGCACCCACCTCCAAAATGGACAGTGAGACGTATAAAGGTAAGTGAAAGTTTACAAATTTGAAATAGTACATTAGCTAGAAAAAGTCAAATTAAAGTCAATGAACAAAAAAATAAAGAAAGTGGGATAAACAAGTTGAGCAGTTTTTTTTGCATAGATTTGACATGCTCAGTTTGGGGTTAATGCAGTAAGCCATTCCTTAGTGAGTAGTTTTACTATAAGTTTCTTAGCACCGGTTGGTGTATGAGTGGTAAACACGATCAGATCGCCAAGAAAGGCGGAAGTTTCTCTTAAATCTGCTGGCAGTCTTGAAGGGTTAATTACAGTCCTAGCCCTTTTGGGCTACCCCAGATCAGGCGTATTCCCCAGACGTTCACCTTCAACTTAAGTTCGAGATAGCCGAATTCCATATGACGCTTAAATGGGTCTAAAGGTTCAGACTATCCCTAAAGGAAAGGAACAACTAAAGATGTTGCTGTCCTCTGGATAGTACTTTTAATAAGTTGAACTACACTGTAACCTTCCGGATATTATATGGGTCCGGAATATCCCCCAGATTTCTGCAACTCCAAGAGTTGTACAGAATTTGTGGGTTCGCGAGTCTTTACAGAATTACTCTTTGAGACAATTCTAAAAATATATAGTTTTATTTAAGAGCCGGCATTCAGTTAACATCTGTTGACTCAGTTGTAACAATTCAAAGTACAATTAGCTTACATTTCTGAGATCCTTATTCTCAAATCTTTACTTCGTTATATTTCTTATTTCTAAATCCAGAACATTTATTTCTTATTTCTAAATCCAGAAGCTCCACCAAAAATCAATCACTTTGATATACCCGAGACTCATAGTTTAAAAACTTAGAGATGCCTCTGGAAAGTTGAGAAACGCCCTGCCCGTTCTGACTTTCTGTTAAAATGGTCTTATTTTTATACCCTTTTGGCTTTGGTTTCTTCTTTGCTGTTCTCTGCTGATGTCAGCTAATTGTCTTTATTGATCCCTCTGTTTGAATGCTTTCTATGTTACTATCAATTCTACTATTGCATGCATAATTATTTCTCTACTTTTAGGTGTTCCAAAAACTATCATAAAAACAATGACAGCTATGGTTTTTGTTTGATGCCTTTCTTACCGAAGATTCTTAATATTGGCTTAACTGCTTTTTAGCAGACATTTGGACTCCGTTCTGCTTCAAGTTTAAGACAAACACAATGCAATTGCTTGGTGTCATCTATTGAAGTTATATCTTCAAAGTTTTGTTGGTATGGTTTTTACTATATGTAAATCAAAACCACTTTACTGTGTGTTTACTTGTTTTCTAGCTATCTCAATTGATTGCATATTTAATCGTGTTTCTTGCCATCCAAGTTTAACAAAACTATTTGACCAGCAGGTTTCTTTACTTGATGTCATGCTTTCAAAGGCATATGCCTCTTTAATGTTTGTATTTCTGTTTCAATTGTGTTGGTTTTTCACACTTTAAACTGTGTCTCTCATTGTGTTCGTTGCAAACCGTAGGTAGACCTTTCGGAACCACCAATGGTTTGCTTCAATCTTTCATTGTTTTGGAATATTTAACTAATTCCCATTTCAAAGCTTGTTTACAACTTTGTTATCAACTGATCTTTTCTCAGCCTGTATTTGTTCACAGCCTTTCTGCTGAGACTTGTGTCTTTTTAAACCCAGTATGTCTTTTATTAATATTAGAAATCTGTTCATAGTATCGTGTATTTCTCTGAATCATGGCTATTCCTTCACAGTCTAAGGGTTAAAATTGATTAGAAAGAATATAGTGCTGGTCTGGAGCTTCCCTGCTTTTGGATGTTGGGTGCAATAACCAAGTATTTATGAACGGGTTTGTTGAGTACTGTGCTGTATTTGGTTACATTATATAAAAGAATCTAATTATTTTAAATGATTAGCCACTTCAAAGCATCAACTAGCTCTGTTATGTAATTCTTTGCAGAGTTTATTGAAGGGGTCTCCCAATTTAGTGTCAAAGGTGACAAAGAACAGAAGTTGCGATGTAAGTATATTTTTGTTGTATTTGATTAATTTTATAATGCTTAATACACAATATTTACTTTCTTGGTTAACTGCATTACTTACTGTTTTAATATTAAAGATAACTGGAATGTTTGTGTATTTACTTATAGAAAGTTTTTTAAATTGGGAGAAAACACTATTAGTTTTATTTTGAGCATTTGGCTCAGTTGGTAGCACTCTTCCTCAGAGTCCGAAGGTCGTGGGCTAAAGCCCCACTCCAGAGACTTGAGCACATCATCTAAGCTGGCACTTGTACAGTACTATTGGAGATGCTGTCTTTCAGATGAGATGATAAACATCTGCCCTCTCAGGTGGACATAAAAGATCCCATGGCAGTATTTGAAGAGCAGAGGAGTTCTCCTGTACAACAATTATCCCTCAACCAATATCACTTTTTATTTAAAAAAAAAAGTATTAGCTCTTTTATTTCTTTGTTTGTGGGACCTTGCCGTGTTTCCTACATTACAACAGTGACTACACTTCAAAAGTACTTCATTAGCTGTAAAGTGCTTAGGGACGCCCTGGGGTTGTGAAAGGTGCAATATCAAGGCAAGGCATTTCTTTATTTGTAAAACTGTGCAACACAAAATTTAATTTAATGTACATCCTGCATATTATTACATTATAAATACTATGCATGTTCCTCAGCAGTGTGGTTTATTATTTGGATCTTTTTATACTATGGGTCCTTCATTGCTGTCTTTCCATTTTTGGAAAAAATTAACAGGTGAAAGAACAAGATGACTCGATTGCTTTTTTTAAAATTCATTTTTTTAACGGGATGTGGGTGTTGCTGGCAAGGCCAGCATTTATTGCTCATCCTCAATTGCCCTTGAGAAGGTGGTGGTGAGCCGCCGCCTTGAACCGCTGCAGTCCGTGTGGTGAAGGTACTCCCACAGTGCTGTCAGGGAGGGAGTTCCAGGATTTTGACCCAGCGACGATGAAGGATCAGCGATATAATTCAAAGTCAGGATGGTGTGTGATTTGGAGGGGATCTTGGAGGTGGCGGTGTTCCCATGCACCTGCTGCCCTTGTCCTTCTAGGTGTTAGAGGTCGTGGGTTTGGGAGGTGCTGCCGAAGAAACCTTGGCGAGTTGCTGCAGTGCATCTTGTAGATGGTACACACTGCAGCCATGGTATGCCGGTGGTGGAGGGTATGAATGTTTAAGGTGGTGGATGGGGTGCCAATCAAGCAGGTTGCTTTGTCCTGGATGGTGTCGAGCTTCTTGAGTGTTGTTGGAGCTGCACTCATCCAGCTAAGTTGAGAGTATTTCATCACACTCCTTACTTGTGCCTTATAGATGGTGGAAAGGCTTTGGGGAGTCAGGAGGTGAGACACTCGCTGCAGAATACCTAGCCTCTGACCTGCTCTTGTTGCCACAGTATTTATGTGGCTGGTCCAGTTAAGTTTCTGGTCAATGGTGACTACCCAGGATGTTGATGGTTGATTCGGCGATGGTAATGCCGTTGAATGTCAAGGGGCGGTGGTTAGACTCGCTTATTGGAGATGATCATTGCCTGGCACTTGTGTGGCGTGAATGTTACCCGTCACTTATCAGCCCAAGCCTGAACGTCGTCCAGGTCTTGTTGCATGTGGGCATGGACTGCTTCATTATCTGAGGAGTTGTGAATGGCACTGTGCAGTCATCAGCGAACATCCCCATTTTTGACCTTATGTTGGAGGCAAGGTCATTGAAGCAGCTGAAGATGGTTGTGCCTAGGACAATGCCCTGAGGAACTCCTGCAGTGATGTCCTGGGGCTGTGATGATTGCTGCTGTCAATAGGGCTGGCTGATGTGTGCTTTTGTGAAGTAGGAGTGGGGCTGTTAGTATAGCTATTGATGTAATGGTTTGGATGAGAGCTGCACAACTGAGGATAGTTGAGTTTAAAAAAAAAAAAAAAAAATAATAATTCTGGCGCTTTAATTTTTCAAAATCAATTTTGAAATGTGGATGAATTAAAACAGCCATTTTTAAAGTTGACTGCACATTTGTCAATAACTTAACGTGTTTCAAATCAGCATTTGGTTAATACTTCGAATATTTTTAAAGGCAAATAGAATTTCCCAAAGTTACTCTTCACAGGAGTTCATAATCATCTGTTAAAGCTTCAGTCAATTTTGAGTTGTTTTCAGTGCAAAAGGAGAACTATCGGGGGTACTTGAAGTAAAACCTGTATGTTAGCAGTTGCACAGGTGTTTTGACTGCAACAGCTGTCCATAACTTTTTTTCTTTTTATCAGTTGCTTTCCGCATCTATGACATGGATAAGGATGGGTACATCTCTAATGGAGAGCTTTTCCAGGTACTGAAGATGATGGTTGGGAACAATCTAAAGGACACTCAGCTACAGCAAATTGTAGACAAAACCATAATTAATGCAGATAAAGATGGTGATGGAAGGATATCCTTTGAAGAGTTTTGTGCAGTAAGTAAATCTTATTTTAACTTTCAGCAAAAATGCTGTTCTTGCATTTTCTTACCTTTACTTGAATTGCTTGCTAGGACAGAGCATCGCTAAGTTATTAAATCTAGTGTTCATCCATTAGTTAGCAAAATTTGGTTTTTAAATATTGAGCTTCAAATTGACATGCTTGCTTTTATTGAATCCTCGTAATGTGCATAACAGATTTTAGGAGAGGGACTTTATCGTACTCGATGGGAGTATCGAAACTGACTATTGATGAATTTAACAGTGGGTTGCTTTTCTTATAATTTTGAATTTGACAGTTTGTTTCTCGAATCTGTCAAGCCCTATCAAGGTTTCTTTAGCTGTTTATTTGCTTGAGAGGTTACTGAGGTTTTGCCTATCTCTGGCAAACTCATCTCCTATTGGCTTAGTTCTCCAGCACCAATGCTGCTAGAAAATGCAACAATCCATTCACCATGGAGGGGGAGGGGGGTTGTCTAGAACGAGGGGTCACAGTCTCAGGATACGGGGTAGAAGGAGATGGATAGATTTCTAGATACAAAAGGCATCAAGGAGTATGGGGAGAGTGGGAATATGGTACTGAGCTAGAGGATCAGCTATGATTGTATTGAATGGCAGAGTAGGCTCGAAGGGCCGAATGGCCTACCCCTGCTCCTATTTTTCTATGCTTCTATCACGGACATTTACGATTGTTCACAATGCTTTGTCCTATTGCTGTTAAACAGGATAGATACGCACAGTAAACACTAGATACCCAGCCACACTCGGTCTGATGTTTCTGTCTAGGAAACCCCAGCATTACACATTGCCAAAGGCTCTACATCAATTAGTGACGTGAACTCACCTGCTGAAACAATTCCAGGAGTAAGTGCTACTGAGAAACTTTTTCTGTCCCTCCGTGCGGAGTTTATTGGCAGAGAATATGCCAGCACCAATGCATCATTTGCATCAACTGGCAGTGAATTATATGTAAATGAGGACAGCACATGTCACTTGGAGCAATCTGCATACATTTAATGAGCATTACTGTTCAAATGTAACTGAAGCATAGGCCAGTGCCTTAAGCAGATCAGCCCTCACAGCTGATGCTGTGGCTTCGATACAGTGACTTCCCCTTGCTAAATTTGTTCTTTCAGTATGCTTCTGTGATATTTGATGTGGACTGAAAAAAGATAAATTATCTAATGGGCAGGGTAGTTATCCTCCACACAGTATGATCCCACCCATTCAATCCTACAGGCTTTGTAGGGGCAGTTTGGAATTGGTAGGCTTTGAATTCAGCATTGGGTCAAAGTGCAATGGCACAGGTTGTGGGGTTTCATGACGCACAGCAATAGACCATGTATGGCACCACTTGTGTGTAGTATCATGGTGAAATTTTGATGTATATGTTTAGCACATGGTTTCCCCCTAACTTATTAGGCTATACTTCTACATGGGGTTACATAATCAAAGAACAAAAACCATACCAAGTAGTTTTGCTATCTTTGTGAGCCTAGATAGTGAGCGTCAGCTGTTTGGAGAATTACAGCTGAGCCCAATCCTGTTCTCGCCCATCCAAACGTGTGCACTTTCTAGCAGGAGTCATTGGATAGCAATCCGCTGTATTTTTCCTCTCCCAATCAAACCGCTCCAACTGTTGATTTGGCTATGATTAGCTAACTCGGCACAGATGGACTGAATCTTTATATACTAGCCATCGGGGAGCTCATGGTGCTTTTAGTGGTCAGTCCTGTGTTCTAGCAGTTGTTGCCACCTGACCTATTGCATCTAATAGATTGCAGATATGATTGTACAAAATGAATAAAAGGTAAGTTTGTCTTGCAAGCATATCAATACGATGAGCATGTTGAATATTAATGCTGAGACTCCAGAAACTCATCTTGCTTGGAATTTTGTAAGCAAAGTACTGTACTGGAGTTGAGATGCACCTTTGTTGTAGATTATATGAATGTAGGATAACAAGCTAGTGTTTCAAAACTGAGTTACTGAGCAAACTGGGAATTGAACTTAATTCCAGCCCTATGCAAAACAAAATGAGTGTTCAAATCTACAGGTTCTATCCTGTGTTGACATTTCTTTTGGAGAAGGGTATATATGTTTAAATGTAGTATGAAATGAGGGTCAGGGTATGGTCATAATGGGTACCATCGATCTGGAAAAGATGGAACAAACACGACTTTTTGTATTCTCATACTAGTTTTCTGATTCTTGACATTTTTATGAAAAACATTACTTTTATATGTAGATGATTTGAAGAGCCTTTTCCCTAATTATCCAACATATTATAAGGTTTCAGCTGTTGGAATGTAATGCAGTCAGTGAAGGCAAATACTTACTACTTCTACTTTCCCATCCAGGTTGTAGGAGGCCTAGACATCCACAAAAAGATGGTGGTTGATGTGTGACCTCTTTCAAGGCTCCACCCAACACTTCTGCTTTCTTCTCCATTTCTGAAGATCTGCTCAAGATGTCCAGCAATGCTTTCTGTGTATTTAATGGAAGTATTTTCTCTGTGAAGCCACTTTTTCCAACATGAGCCTCATGAAGCCAACTAAGTGTTATTGAACTTCAATTCTCTCAATAACCCAGTGTAGCACTTTAAAATCTGAAGGACAGCTGAAAAGGAGCATCTCAGTGTGGTGGAGAAGGGGAAGGGGCTGGATTTTTATTTATTTCATTCTCATCTTTTATAACAAGGAAGTATATCTATAGCTTTGTAAATGTAAAAGTAGTAGGTTGGGCTTTAATAAACTTGATGCAGAGACTTGATTTAAAATAAAAAGTAGTCTACGAAGTGCCAAGCATGGATTACGCAAACCATTTTAAAATACTTTTGTCATAAAATTATCAATGTGTTTTTATTTGGTTCCCCATTATATGTATTTCATGTCTGGTAATAGATTAAAAACAACTGTCAAAATAGTTCTTTCATGTGAACAGGGTTTACTAACTGTTCTTGTTTTGGTATGTTGACTTTTAATGTAAACATTTTTGCTTCTGGTCACAATTATTTACATTTGTGTTAATGAATGTTCCATATTTTGAGTTCCTTGTTGGGGACTGTGTCTCTTTAGCTAGTAACTTTCAGTAATTACTCCAGCATAATGTAGATGCCAAGAAATTTACTAGAGTATAAATGGCAGGATGATTTGGTGGCGCATCTTTTTGTATATCGTCATGGTAACTTGGTGAGGACTACCAATTAAAGACACTGTTAACCAAAAGTCTTTGTTTTTGCAGTCACATTGGATTAAACTGCAAACTGACTTTGTAATTACTCACAGACCATTTTAAAAAGATGCAGTTCATTTCACTGGATAGGAAATGGAAAACCACCTATTAATGTGGTCTCTTGTTCAGGAGAAAACTTTATATTCAAAGTTAGCTAGTTATACCTCCTCGTTATCCTTGTCACATCTAGATTGTGGAGTTGTATTTTTTTTAAGTTTTAAAATTGTTCTTCCTCATACTATCATCCAATTGCAATCTGGTACATTTTCTCCATGTGCAATGCAAGTAGTGAGCTGTATTACTATTTCCTCTCATTGTGATTCCTTTGCTTTCTTGCTGAGGTAGTGTAGGTTATAAAGCAAGTAAACAAAACTTACAACAGGAATTGTTTATATAATCTATTTAATCCAGTCTCTTCGAGATGTGTAATGGGAAAAGGGGCGGGCTAGACTGCTTTTATGTGCGAAGATCAAATTGTTCAAGCGCCTCTCTGCCATTGCTGTTCCTTCAGCTAAGTGCTGCACACTGGTGGGCTCTGACTAATGCGTGAGAGAGCCAGGTGCTTGGTGTCCTTGCATGATAAACTTTTTGCATGTAGATTGATTGAAATGTTCCTCTTGTTTACATAAATTGCAATGTTCATATAAAAGTTGCCAAATGTTGGTAAATGTTGAAGAAAAAGAACTCCACTAACTCCTCTTTTCTTCCTCTGGATCAGTGCATGGCTTGTAACTATAGCCAGTTGTATCTGCTCCAGTGTCAACTGCCATGTGCTTTGTTTCAAGGGGAATCTATTTGTGAAATTATTTGTACATAAGTATTTAAGTCATGTAGGGAATGCTCTTTCCCTTTGCTCGTGCATAATTTGACTGCAGTCCAAGGTAGTGCATACATCTTTTCCTTACTACAATCGAATGTTTTTAGTTTGGGTTGGGGGAGGGGGGGGGGGGGGGGTGGTGGTGAAGAAACAGTTAATGTTGAATGTTGGGTTTTCTTCTCTTCTCTGCATGTTGCATCATATGCTGTGGGACTATTGGAACCTTCATACTGTATAAGTAAATTGAAAATAAAATATTTGAAACTTTTGTCTGAATAGCTTACTTTAAGAATAGTTAGCCTAGTGTCTTAAGTGGGTCTAATCAACTTCAAGATAAATCTAAACTCCCCATTTTGTACTCTCAATACAGAAGATCCTTCAAATAAACTTGGGTACAAAAACTAATTGACAGGTTTAGAAACCAGTTTTAAAAAGGTGGTCAAGGAGCAAGAGCCTGTTACAGGTTATGTGCTTCCAGCCACAAAAGTTAAAATGGAGGCAATACAAAAAACACTACCCATTTTCTGGTACCACCTCAATGTCAATTCAATCCAGTTACATTTAAAATAGCTAAGAAAACAAGCTATGCTGTATATATCTATATAAATCGGTCGATCTGTCAGTCTGTCTGGTATGCGCTCGAAAGTTAGAGCGTACCTACGCGTGCGTTACGTCGAAAGAAAGCTTACCTTTCCAAAACGGTCTTAAGTGTATTTACGTTTCGGCCGGGCAAAAATCGCGCCTGCGGTATCCGAAAAACCTTCAACATTCCGCTCATTAGCGACAGTGACGTCGAGGTCGACCAATCGTACGCCGGGTTGCGGCCGGGTCCTCCTACGGTCGAGTGACGGGACGATTGACCAAGCCTACGCTTTGGTCACCTGACGGTCGACCAATCGGTGCGTGTGTGGGCGGGCCTTAGCGTTCTGAACCGAGGTGAGTAGCCGCCATCTTGCTTCCATTCTTTTTCCTGCTTTCTGCGTCTTTCTTTTCAAATATACATTTCCAGCAAAATAAAAGAATTTATTAAATTGTTTAAAAAAAAACTTCATTCATTTGTAAATATTTTCTCTAACCTGAAGTTCTTTTTCCTACCTTTCCCTGTTTTTGTTAGGCCTGAAAGCCTGGGTGTTTCTTGCCCAGCCAGGCCCGACCTAGGTAATTCTCCCACGGCTTCTGCTAAGCTCCTCACACACCACCCCCCCCCCCCCCCCCCCCCCGTCACCCGGGGCAATGGCGTCAACCACGAGGGTCAGGGTGCGCGCGCAGCAGGAGCAGCTGAGACGCGGCGTCTCTGTTCCGCGCTCGGTGCGGGGGGCGGGGATCTCGGCCAGGGCTTGGTGAGCAGGAAGGGTTACCCCGCCCGCCGGCCGTCTCGCACAGCCGCTATCGGCGGACTGGGGGGGGGCGGGGGGGGGGAGTGGAGTGCGGGGCGACGCGGCCGGTGCTTGGGGGCTCAGAAGTGGGGGAAGGGTTACCCCGGCAACCGGGCGTGTCCGGCTCACGCCTGTTCTCGGGGCTTGGCTCCATTTGCGGCTGCGGGCCACTCGCCCCCTCCTTCCCTCTGTCTCTCTCCCCTCCCTCCTCCCCGCCCTCTTTTCTCTCTTTCTCCCCCCCCCCCCCCCCCCGTCGCTCGCTCTCTCTCTCTCTTTCTCCCCCCCCCCCCCGTCGCTCGCTCTCTCTCCCCCCCCCCCCCCCAGTCGCTCGCGCGCTCTCTCCCTCCCCCCCCGTCGCTCTCGCTCTTCCCCCCCCCCCCAGTCGCTCGCTCTCTCCTCCTCCTCCCCCCCCCCCCCCAGTCGCTCGCTCTCTTTCCTCCCCCCCCCCCAGTCGCTCGCTCGCTCTCCTCCCCCCCCCCCCCTCCCAGCGCTCTCTTCCCTCCCCCCCCCCCCCCAGTCGCTCGCGCGCTCTCTCCCTCCCCCCCCCCGTCGCTCTCGCTCTTTTTCCCCCCCCCCCCCCCCCAGTCGCTCGCTCTCTCCTCCTCCTCCTCCCCCCACCCCCCAGTCGCTCGCTCTCTTTCCTCCCCCCCCCCCCCCCCCCGTCGCTCGCTCGCTCTCCTCCTCCTCCCCCCCCCCCCCCCAGTCGCTCGCGCTCTCTTTCCCCCACCCTCCCCAGTCGCTCGCTCGCGCTCTCTCTCTACAACAACATGCCCTCGAAAAAGCCTCGGCACCGCCAGGCACTCCAGCTAGTCTGTCTGTCCGGCTATGCGCTCGAAAGTTAGAGCATACCTACGCGTGCGTTACGTCGAAAGAAAGCTTACCTTTCCGAAACCCTGGTAAGCGTATTTACGTTTCGGCCGGACGAAAATCGCGCCCGCGGTATCCCAAAAACCTTCAACATTCCGCTCATTAGCATCTCATTAATCCGCTCATTAGCGACAGAGTGACCTCGGTCGACCAATCGTACGCCGGGTTGCTGGCGCGTGCGGCCGGGCCCTCCTCCAGTCGAGTGATTGGACGATTGACCAATCCTACGCTTTGGTGACCTGAAGGTCGACCAATCGGTGCGGGCGGGCCTTATCGTTCTGAACCGAGGTGAGGTGAGTCGCCGCCATCTTGATTCCAAACTTTTCTTTTCCTTTTTCCCGCTTTCTGCGTCTTTCAAAAAAACATTGCTTTTAAAACACTTTTTAAAAAGTTAATTACTTTCTAAATCTTTTATCTAATCTCATTAATTTTCCTGCCTTTTCCCATTTTTCCAGATAGGCCTCGAAGCCTCTCCTCCGCACCCACGCCCGAGCTAGGCACCTCCTGGCCCCAGTCAACAAGCGGCCCCCGATCGCCGCCATCTTTGTGAAGGCTGGAGGGGTGGGCCTCAGCCGAGCGTCACTACCTTAGCAAAGGGTGCGCGAGCAGCTGAGACGCGGCGTCGCTCTCGGGAGTGCTGATCTCCGGCAACCGGACCCGCTGGCCGTCTCTCAGCCGCAATTGGCGCTCTTCAAGCCAGCTCGGGAGGGCGGGGCCATGTCAGTGCGTGGGGCAGCACGGAGCTCCGTGGAGCCATCGCCGGGCTTGGGTGCTTTGTGACCTGCGGCCCTCGAGCTGACCAGGGCGCTGGACTCGGCTGGGCCATGCCTTTGCGGGTGTTCGCCCT